>NW_009198775.1:0-999 GCF_000690835.1 Fulmarus glacialis | reverse complement strand
GGGGATGCGGCAGTCCTGGTGCTGCCTGAGTAGTGGGAGTAGGGGGTTTGCATGGGGCTTTCGGCGGCTCAAACTTAACCTTATCAGGAGCAGCTGGAAAATAAGTAGCGTTTTAGAGCCTCCTCCAGTGAGGGAGCCGGGGTCTGGAGAGCGGCTCTTGCACCCCTCGCTGCCCTCCCCCAGTGACCTGAAGTTGTCAGAGCTGTTGGGGCGGCTGGGAGCTGCTCGGACGTGTGAGCGCCGACAAACAAAGGCCGTCGGCTCCTTTGTGTGCAGGGCTGGGGCGGCCTCGTGCCGTTACAGCCCGCTTTCTAACGAGACGCCAGTTGCCCGTCTCCTCATTAAACTTCAAGCTGCTTTCATTCCCCTTTGAATTTTCCCACTTATCTTCACTGTAAAGCCCCGTTGAAAGGGCTCGTGGTGGCTGGGATCTGACTTTAACACTTCCCATTGATGCTGGTGAGGTCTTGAAAAGCTCCTTTCTCTGCCTCCTCCTGCTGCGTGTTCCTGCGAGGGATCCTCTTCAAAACCATTGAAGCTTTTGTACAGCGCTGGGTCCGTTGCAGTGTCTGCGGGAGCTTCGTTAGCTGCTGCCCCGGCTTCATTAGCTGTCGGTGCAATGGTGTCACTTCTGGGTGCCTCTGGGCAGGGGGTTGCAGGTGATGGGGGACCGCGGGGTGCAGCTCTCCCGGGAGCCCTTGTCCCTAGGAGGGCTCCGCTGCTGCCGAGGCTGCTCTGCCCCAGCCTTGCTGTCTGAGCAAGCGAGCGCTAATCCCCTGGCTTCTCCCGGCGGGTGGGGAGGACCAGAGATAGCTTGCGTGTAGCATAAGTGCTTCTAAAATAGTCTTTTCTCGCATTGCATTTGTTGAATTGCCTTAACTGCCTCTTTCCTTTTCTTAAAAGCCTAAGTGACTGTAATTACAATCGCTCGCACGCTTCCCGCAGCCGAGCTCACCCCGTTGCGCGGTGCGGCTCCGGAGCGGGGGCACCTCCAGCGCT
>NW_009198774.1:0-1924 GCF_000690835.1 Fulmarus glacialis | reverse complement strand
GGCGCTCCCGGGAGCACCATGGCCATAGGAGCTTGGCCGCCTTTTGGCTTTGAGAGGCGAGGAGGGAGCCGCATCCCTGGGCTGTGACCAGACCGTCACTGCCTGCCCAAACAGCAGACAGGAACTCACGTGCTGAGAAAGACAAACTTTCCCTGCTTTTCTATAGCTTGGCTGTTCCTGTGTTATAGGTCAAAATATGGCGCTGGATCGGGGATCTCTCCTTTGCTCATTTCTCTTTCGAATTGAAAATTGTTCTCTCCAATTTTGTGGCAATACTAAATAATATGAAACGCATGTGAGAGCCCTCGAACTGCAAAAGCAGCAAATGGAAAGCTCTGGGAAGCCTTTGCAGGCACGTTTTAAACAGCGATGCAGAGTGTGTCACTGCAAGTCTGAAGCATTCTGGTGAACGGTTAAGAAGAAAGGAAAATGAGTCACTGCGAGCTCCCGCAGTTACTGCTGTCATGAAGGGTTTGCAAGCTCTCCGCTTCCAGGTGCTGCCCAGCTCGGCGCCTCGCCGCTGCTCTGTCCTGCTCGCGCTGTCTTTGTGGCGTGTGGCGCCCGGTCTGTCTTACGCCAGGATTGGTCCTAGTATTTATTGTCATGTTCTACAATGGAAATTATTATGTCACAAGACAATTCCTGCAGAAAATAAAACATTTGTCAATAAAAAATGGAATTTACCAAGAGGACAATTCCATCGGTTCACACGCAAACCAGTGATTGTGGTAGATGATTTGAATGCAAACTCTGCTGAAACGCTGTCACCGTCACCATCCCGCAGCACCCGGCGGTGGCTTTGGCGGCCCGTTTAGCACGGGTTTTTTTTTGACATCGGCGCTGCATTCGAGAGCCTTGTCCCACCCGGGGGGCTCCGGGGCTGGGCTCTGGTCTTCAGCTCCTCAACAGCCAGGGCAGGGGGTGCCTGGGCTTTTTCCCTGGTAGCTCCATACAGGACCCCGACAGCCCCAGGCCTCTCGGCAGAGCGGGAAATGCCCATGACTCTGTGGGCTGGGCTGGGACGGGGATGGGATGGGATGGGGATGGAGCTGAGGCCAAGCCGGGCTCAGCGGAGCGGCAGCACAGGTGACATCCTCACGCCAACGTGGTGTTCCTGAGCCTCCAGCCCCCGCTCCGTACCGGACCCCGTCCCGCACTTCACGCCTGTCACGGCTTTGGGGTTACTTTTAGTGTTTGCTGTAAAAAATGAGAGTTGCCAGTTTAAAGAAGAAAAAAGTCCCTGGATGAGTCAGCCCTTGGTGTTTTCCATTGCATCACCACGGCCATGGTCCCTGGTCCAGCGAGGTGGGCTGCTTATAAACAATTAAATTGTTTGAAAATATATTAATAATTCTGTCAGATGCATTAACATCGCCCGTTGGTTTCTAACAAATTGACACCTTTTTAGCCGAAAGAAATCCTTATTAGTTTTCATTTTGATGGCTTTTCCTGGAATAACTATAAATTATGTTTATTTCACATAATTCCTCCTGTCAGTAGTTATAAATAACTAGTTCATATGGAAATTATGATTCTGGCCTGTATATGCATGTACCTTAAACACAGCACTGCAGTGGCGAGGGGGTAATGAATTGCCCGAGTTTTCATTGATGGACCTTTCTAATTTAAAGAGTGACTAAAAATGTATTTGCCAACAGTCTTCCTATCTTGGTTTTTACCACTTTAAATACCAACAGCTCTATTGTATCAGTCTTTTTTATATAGCATTTTTCATACAGTGTATCTCAAAGCACTTTACAGGGCAATTAATTACCTGGAGGAGAGTGACGGGATGCAGGCAGCGATGACGGCCATTATGCAGTCAGCAGCGTTCCCCACGCCACGCTCCGCATTTGCATCGCTGTCATTTAATTTGTGGTGGTATTAATGGGAAGAGAGAGGGGGAGCGGGGTGGGAGAAGTGC
>NW_009198773.1:18021-21323 GCF_000690835.1 Fulmarus glacialis | reverse complement strand
CTCGTCCTTGGTGGCAACGTTCCCCCCAGTTGTCTTACCACTTTCTGCATATTAAGCCCTCTGTATATCCAAGACTGGGATTACTCAGTCCAGCATTATCAACTGTGATGTCTTTGTAGTATTTTAGTTGCATGTTTTCTTTTCAACAGCAGTGCCAGGAGACAAATTATTACATTAAAAAGTAACTTTCATTTTTTAGAATGGTGCTTTACTAGCTATGTGGCTGAGAAGGTGAAAGGATTAAAAAAGAGAAGGAAACCCTCAATCATCCCCAACATTTTTTCCTTCTGAGCTTCTAAGGCTGTCTTCTGAGTTGTTGAACACTTGCAGCTAGCAGCCCCTATTATTAGAAGGTTCATCACCCAAATCCAATTTTCATCCTCTGTTGTTGACTAAGTTAACAGCCTACAGATTTACAGAGGCAGGCTGTTCTTCCAAGAAAAGGTACCAGCAACACTCCACATTGATCTTCTAGAATCACATGACATTTTTGCTGCTTGTCAGTACTAGTTATATTGCAAGGCCTGTGTCCTTGATATGCATAACTGTGAATGATGGTGGTCTGTACCCACTGAAACCCCCCAGATCTCCCCTCAGAAATCATTATCAGCTGCATCACAGAATAACTCCCCAATAGACAGTGAAGTGGTTTGACAATTTCACACTGGGAACTGATGACCTGTTGCGTTCTAGCTTAGGCAGGTAAGTTGCCACATACTGCCAGGAGATGATGCTTTGAGAAATATGCGTGCTTCAGAGAGGACGTGATTATATGGAACAATGTCCACAGCAGAGCTGCAGTTCAGGGACCTGCTAACTGAGTTCTTAGGCCCGCAGAGTGAGCTCTTTGAGGACAAAGTATTGAACAAACTTGTAACAGCAGAATACAGGTTGCTTCTGTAATGGGGATGTCTCTTGGGGTACGTAAACGGAAGCCCAAAATATCCTTCCATTCCACAGAGTGGGTTTTATCTTTATTTCCTATCTTTTTAGACAATAAAGGTGATCAGCATCTGCCTAAGAAAGTCTGTCCCACGACAAGAGTAAATTTTATGACCTGATTATTATTAGGTCCTTCACTATCAAAACTATTTCATATTTGATTTCTTCTGTCATGCCTGCTCTGTGAAGCTGTAGTTTATTTCTGGCACCAAGTAGGAACATTTTAAAATACTTATTTATCTGTTGTTTTGGTTATTCATAGTATTACTACAATATCTGAGTGACCTCAGCATTACTTGTGGTTTCTAGGCATTCACGGTTCCTGTTACAAAGAAGTTTTAATCTAGTGAAAATCATATTAATTGAATGTTCTATTCTGAATATTAGCTGTAACTTGAGAGAATTAGCTTGTAATATGAATCTGGCATTGCTGTACTCGCATGCTAGAGAAAGATGGTCCTGCCCTCAGAGAGCTTACAAGTATGAGTCCAGAAGCAACGGCTAGTATGGACAGCTGAGGGAATACAGTAAGGAGCAATGAGATGCTATTGATCAGCAGGATAGGCAGTACTCATAATATATCAGCAGCCTAACTGCTGTCAGATTCTTGCAGGCATCATGGCTAAGGAGAATTTGAAGGAGGATAATGAGGAAGCTTTGCAAATGAAATCTCCAGGCTCCCACCACCTCTGCTCCAGCGCTGGGCAGCGGCAGGGTAATGGTTTGCCTCCCACTTCTGGCTGTTCCTGTGTCCCTGCCCACCGCTGCCCACTCTGGCTGAGGGCACAGGTGGTGCTCTTGCAAACTTGCTTCTAGCCTGTATTGTGGCAGGATGGCAGGAGACAGAGCCAGGATAAGGCCTGGCCCTCTATCCCACATGCTGTGGGATCTCTTCCAGTGACAAGAAGTAAAGTTGATGAGTCTGTATCGAGACAGTGAAGTGACCCCCATGCTGCTCCACATAATTAATAAATAAAGCACTGGGGGAGTTTTTGCCATGCCGGCTGCTATGACAGGGCTGTCTACGGTGCACTTAAGCATTAAATGACCAATTTCTGTCAGACTAACTTCCCAAGCCTCTCTCTCTCTCTCTCTCTCTCACTCACAAAGCTAGCTTCCTCGCTCCCTGCACTTGGAGTTTTTCAGCAACTGATGGCTCCTGGTTCATTTCTGTGGAATTAATTGGTCCCTGAATGAATTCTGTTGACAGGGCAATTTATCATGTGTTTGGGTTGACAGTGTTGGATACCGGTAAAGGGGGGGAGTGGTGTGTGAGTGGGATGAGGGGAGATGGACAGGGTGGGGGTAGTGGGAGGATGAAGAAGAGGAGGAGTAGAAGAAAGGGGAGGTGGAGGAGGAGATTGTTTAAAAAAAATAAAATTAAAGAGAGAGGAAAAATTCTGTTCCTCTTTGGCTCCCTCCAGTCCAAGTCAGTGCGATGGATAATGCACAAGAGGGATGGGGAGAAGAAGGAGGGAGGGAGGGAGTGCCACTTGTCCCATGACGGGAGTCAGGCTTTTCCATAATTTGCACCATGGCTTGGAGGAAAAAAAAAGAAAAAAAACCCCAACAGTAAAAGCTCGGAGTTGTTGTGTGGTGTCACTGGGGCTCAGCCAGAAGCCTCCATATGTAATGCCCACATCTCTACTGCTCCCTCATACCAAAGTGAGTGGGAAGCTAGGGACAAATCTGGTTAACCCTCAAAATGCTGATACGTGTCCAAATATTCTTTCAGTAGGTACTGAGTGGTGTCCAGCCCCTCGCAATGCATTGGTATCTGCCATTGTGTCTCTAGTGAGGGACATCCAAGAAGGAATCACATCAGTGATTTGAGTCCCCAGTTTGCCCTCAGTATGGGTCAGAAAGGGGTGCCTGGTCCCATATGTGCCCTTGACAATCTCAGGTTACATCATTTTACATCATCCAAGATAGGGACAATGAGGGACTTCCCAATATAATTAACATTACATTGCAATTAGATTGTCATTAAAATGTCGTGACTCTAGCTTATGGATTCAGTTTCTAGTCAGCACAATCTAGATGATCATTTTAGTCCCTCTGGCTTCCTAACTTCTGAAAGCAGAAGTGTGGGTATGTGTGCACATGCATGTGCTACAGCATGGATAATGTTAAAACCAACCAAAGCCAGAAAGAAATTCAATTTGGATGAAACAAAAGTATTTGAATAAAGATTAAATAGATTTTTTAAATTATGTCTTTTCTAGGAATCTTTGAGTGACCTAAAGATGTGTACTAAAGACTCGATCAGAGGGAGGTATGTCTGTGAAATGTTGGTTGCATGCACATGCAGAAGATAGGCTCCATTAGTGTCATCTTCACCTCTGTCTCCTCCCCCAGCC
>NW_009198773.1:0-17968 GCF_000690835.1 Fulmarus glacialis | reverse complement strand
TGCTGATCTCACTGGGAGCAGCATGAAGTCAGAGCTCAGTGTTTCTGAAATTGCCATCCAGGGCCTTTGGCTGCAGGCTAGTGGGACCTGCCTTTGTTTCTCAGAGCACTGTGGCTCAGTTTACCAGCATTCAGTCATCATCTTTGTCTTGGACCAAAGGTTTCATCAATCCAGCTGACAAAACAAGTGCCCGTATCGTAAACAATGTGGAGACAGAACTGAATTGGAGTGGCAAGTCCCAAACTGGGGGTGGTGAAACACGAGTAGTGTGGTGGTAGATGGTCTCTCTCTTATTTTGTTCAGTCAGATATAACGCAAATGCAAATATAATTCTCATCTGGTAAAAATGGTGCAACTGAGCATCGAGGAGACTGACTGCTTGTTTATGGTTGTCTTTATGTTATTGTTTTTACCCTGGGTTGGGTCAAACCTCTAGCCTGCATCCTACCTGGTGTGCCAGTGTAAGTTGTTTGGGGTGAGGACCTGCTCTTTGTTGTAGTTTAAGACAACAAACAAAAATACGTATGGGAACTAACATATGCAAATTGACCATGGTGGCAATAATAACTGAGCGGTGATTTTTCTGCATAGAAGTCATGCAAACAGACAGAGCTTAATCAGAAAACTTGGGAGATGTCTGTGGTACTTGGAAAGGACCAGTCTGAACTGGGGGTATCTGTGAAGGGAGAACCTGGTTGGTTACAATCCCACAGAACAAAAACATCGTTGATTGCTAATGAGAAGGTGCTTGTATAGGAGTTGAGTGTCTTTTTATAAAGAGGGCCTTCACACAGAGATATGAAGCCTAAATACAGGTTATTTATAAAGGGGTTTTTTTCCTCATTAAAAACAAGACTAGTAGTATTACGGTTTATAAATATGAACCAAAATGAAGAACATAAAGTTTGATAGCAAAGGCTCTGCAGCATAGTATACAAAGATCTGACAAGCTCCAGCAGCTGTAAGTTGATAGTAGGTAAATTCAACCAGAAATAACGTGCGTATTTTCAACCAGTGCAGGTAATCACCTGTCAAAATATTTTACCTAGGGTTCACTGTATTTTCCAGTACTCGAACCTTTATACTCGGTAGCAAATGCTCCTCAGAAACAGATTCCCCTAGCTCAACCCCAGCTATTGGACCCACAGCTTTTTAATTCAAAGCAGCCCTATGGGTATATCATATCAGAGCCCAGACAAGATGATCACAGAGCACTAAGAGTCTCCTCTGGGGTAGCTGTGGCAATGAACTTGAAAACAGCTATCTTAAAAGTCAGTGCCTGATTCCAGTTTCACTTACGCACTGTTTACATGTGTGTAACTCTTTTGACTTCAGTCTTCTGATTGACCGTGGTGGATACAGGAGGCAAATCAAACTTCTGAGAAAAATGGTTATGATCAGGCTGCCCTGAGCCAGTCAGATGAACATGATATGACATTAATGGAGTAAATGGGCATGTTTTCACTTATGTCATTGAACCTTTGGGACAGAAACACAAACATTTTTATAAAAAAATTATCCCTAAAAATTGAAAACATAGAGTAAAACCTGAAACAATACAAATCTTTCTGTATTTTTAAGACGTAAAAATTATTCAATATGCAGCTCCTGCAGCGATGGTTATGATTAGAAATGTAAGCCAGAGTTGCAGGCTGAGTTTCCTCACTTTTAATGTTAAATCTTTAGATTGAGGAGTATAGGATTTGTAAGACTGGGCCAGGCTCATGTTTTGTCTGGTCTACCATCTCTAGAGGTAGTCTCAACAAATTCTTAAGAGGAAGGCAGAAGAACTGTGCAATGGGCAGGCATAGAAAGCATCTGCAGTTTGTCGGGAGCTCAAGTAATCTGCAGGTTGGCTTTATCCCAGAAATGTTCATATCTTTCCAGAATGCTTGTTGAATGCTCATAACTCTGGATTTTTTTTTTTTTTTTAATCTATAAAACTGTCCAGTCTTTTCTGGAATCTTGGTAACTTCCTGTGGTTACAAATTCAGTTGGTCAAAACACAAACTGCTGGGGAAAAATTTTAATCAGCTTTTCTACTTTGTAATCTAATCAAGTGTCATCTTTTTCTTGTGTTCTTGTGACCTGCAGGGTCTGATTCTGCTAAGGAAGCCTCTAGCTTGCCTTCTGGGGAGTGTTCAGGAACCATTTTGATGAATTCCAATTAAGAGTCTTCCTGACACCAGAGGATGCAGAGGTCAAAGAATGCCCTAAGCAGCACAGCAGCAGACCACATGGAGCACAGATAAAGGTAAGAAAATGGCATAATTGTAAAACAGAACAGAAAATTCCTGAAGACATGAAAAGGATTTGAATTTGGAACGATCTTTGAGTGAATGGTTCAGCTAAGATTTCTGCCTGGAGCCCAGAAGAATTTGATAAAGATTCTTGTATACTGGGTGGAGAGAATTACAGTGATAATAGTGCTTTCCCTTGTTATGTAGTGATTAATTTGGAATGGAAGTTTACAGAAAGTTGTAGGTGGTCTCATCAGAAACAAGAGCTTTCTGTAGTCATGTGAGACATGTAAGGAAGAATTATTGTGGTCGCTTGAAGATGAGAGATCCCTCAGTGTCTTCTGTGTGCTCGTGATTCCAGCTGAAGCTGTGGGAAGTCTGTTGCACCTAAAGGTCCTAACAGAGGTGTTCTATGATACAACACCAGTGCCTGATCTTGGGAGGGAAGCAGGAGACCTCGATATGTTGCTAGAGATGGCACTAGTCTGCATAGCAATTTGTCTTTAACCAACTCTATCAATGGCTAGTAAAAGGAAATTCAGGGGACTAACCGCCCAGCCAAGTAGATACTCAGTCATAAGCAGAACTGACAGATTCTCGCTGATATTTATAGAGTCAATCTCTGTCTTCAGCACGGCACAAGTAACTTGTCATACCAATATTGTAGCGTTAACTGAGCTAGGTAGGAGCGCTCCAATGAGTCTGAAGGACTTAACCTCAATGTAGATAAACATCCACCTGCCTGTAGGACTGAGAAAAGGTAGTGACCTTGGACAGAAAGGTAAAATCTCATTGCTCTAGTTGAGGACCGTAATTGATTGCATAAACAAGTTGGTTGCTATCAGTGTTGTGTATTTTCAAACACTGGAGTCACGCTGGAATTCACAGCAGAAACTACTATGAGTAGTAGTCTACTACTTTGGCAGCTCAGAGAGTAGCATGAAGGAGCTCTTTTGCACCATGTTTATTCCAGGGACGTGAAATCCTTCATGGAGGAGGTACGGGTCATGTTCACAAAAAGGTGATGACTAGTGCTTTTGTTTTCAGACTGTTTCCATCTCTCCTTCTAATGACCATTTTCTTCTCTCTTTTGCCTCTTCAGTCTGGGCTGTATCTTAGGTGATTTGTTCAGCATTTGAATAAGAGATGGCTGAGAAAAGCTCACTTGTGGGGGGAAAAATACAATACAATGAGGATAGATGCAGAAACAATAGTTGTTATTATTTTGGCCCTGTTAACCGGAACTAGAATCCCACCATTTTTTTTCAAGGTTGATCAGTTTAGGAGCAGGCCACGTTAGACAGACCACTGGCTAGTTTTGGGTGCCTAGGAAGAAACAGTGTCAGGAGAACCATTCTCCATCTTTGCTAAGCAAACCAGATGATCAGTGACTTACAGATTCACCACACTTCTGTCACTTTGAAATTGGGTTAATGGGACAAGGTGAGAGGACCTGCAATCACAACACTTATGTCTGAGGAGAAGGAGCATAAGGAAGTTTGCAGCTGTAAGATTTTTGCCAGTATATATCTCCTCTGTTAGCAGCATGGGGAATTTCAAACTGAGAATTGTCTGTTTTGGCAAATCAAGAGCGTGAGAACCCTTCTGCTCTTCTGGAGCATAAACCACGCTCAGTAGTAAGATTCCAGCTGCCTTTTGAGGCTTTTGGTCAGCCATTTAATGTGGGCTCTGATGCTCACTGTTATAATACACAGATATGTATTGCACAAAAAACACGCATGCAATTCTCTACGTATGTAACCAAATAATCCAGGCTCGACTTCTCTGTATTCTGAGTGGCTGTGCAAGGGAAGAGATGCATTAAAGCTTTTGCTTTTCTTGTATTAAAGCCCTTGTAGTTCAGAGATGACAGAAATCTAGTACCTTTGCTGATACATGACTCACTCAGAAGGAAGGGCTCCAAAAAGCCTTGCCTTCTTTCTTCCCAGTCACCTTTGAATGGAACACAAAAATGATAAAGCCCAGCCCTGTGATATAACCACATAAGCATCTGCCTTCCCTTGCCATATCCTTCACCATGTGTCCCAAATATTCTGGTGTCTCCCTCTCTTCTGAGAGAATAGGTGATGTCTGTGCTCAGTCTTGGTTTGTGAAGGCAAACAGGTCTCAGTGCAAATCAAAATGTTACTGATTTTTTGCTTTTGCTGTATCAGCCAAGCAAAATACAAATGAAGAGGTAAAGCACGTGAATAAACAAACAATAACGGGTCAAAATAGGCAATCCATACTCAAAGATAAAAATAGAAAGACACACAGGACAGTATTGGATATATCGTTAAAGTCTGTGCCAGGTTTCCAGAATCAAAGACTGTTCTGAGTTCCCTTTAGTTTTGTTTCCACTCTCTCTCCCCTCCTTTTGGTGGGAACTTCTTCTGTGTCACCTTGACCCAGAGCAGGATTTTCTGGGAAGTCAGTAATGGCAGAGAAGTTGCCTCCAAGGAGATGAAATATTTGACATCACCAGGATGTTTGTTTCCCAGGAATGGTATTTTGTGGCCTTTCCCAAAAAAATATTTTGCTGTTTACAGTTTATTTTGTGGTAGCTCTTTGAGACCTCTGGTGTGGGCCCGGAGCCCGCTATGTTACCTGCTGTGCAAACACAAAGCAGTAAGAGAATTCCTGCTACAGACAGTAATAACTTTAATCTAGTGAGAGTGATCACCTGATACAGACAGAAGGGCGAGCACAATGAAATAGTTGGAGCAGAGGGTATAATTTAAGTCCTGTCTGATTTATAGTAAAACTTAAAAAGAAGTCGGATGGTGAATATGTATCCTAGCTGGCAGAAGAACAGGGGAAGATTTTTTTCTAATGAACTTAGAGAAGAGAATTTTCAAAGAAGGGCAAGTTAAAAATAAATTCATTAATTAAAGCTCAGGTCTGATTAGACACAGAAAAAAGGATAGATAGATTTTCAGGGATCTTTAGCAACTGCTGTTGCAAAAATTTTCAAAAAAGCTCTGTTTGTAATGTACAGCTGAGTGTCCCAAACACTCCTCAGTGTCTTCTAGTAAAAATGCTGAGCTGTACATATTTACATGCCTAGCTCAAATTTGGACCCTTTTGAGGAGTTGGTCACAACTGTAGAAACTGAGTCTTTGGAATATTCTGACAAAGGTGAAACTGAATAACAAAAGATTATACAGTTCAGAATACTGGCCAGTTCCTTATGGTTACTGGCCAGTGAATCCTCAAAGTAGAGTACTGGGATGGGAATAGATCATGGAAGGAAATCTCACTCCGCTCCTGAGTGCACGTGCAACAAGCACAGATGCTCATGAACTGGGAAAGTGCTGTGCTGTCGGTGATTTGGGAAAGTTGTGGTGTTTGGTTAGATCCCTGAATATGGGCTACATTTTAGAGAGCTGCTTTTGGGAATCTTGGCCAAGCGTCTGCCTATATTAATAGCTTTATGGCCGTTCTTTGTGTGTGCTTCTCGGTGTGCTTCTGTGAGCTATCTGTTAGCACTTTCTTTCCACTATGAAACATCCTAAAGTTTCTCTTCCATTTTGTCACAGCATTTTCCAACTCATTTGCTTAGACATTCTTTACATTATGTGTACGTATTCCCCTGCCAGAAAAGGATGCAGCAGGTAGAAAACCTGTGTTGAAGATTCATTATCTTTTCTTTCATTTAATTTCTCAAGAATCTGGCAAACCTTTCAAAGTACGTCAGTGAGGTGGGTCTCTTCCCAGAACGTGATTGCTTCCCAGCATCCTTTTGCTAGGGCTATTTGGTGGTGGCCCCCTTTGCTTTTATTCATACCTGCATAAAGAGCAGGAGGATCCAGTGTGCTGGCATGGCTGGTGAGATTTGTGTGTTATTTCCTGTCAATGATCAGGTGAGCAGCATTGAAAGACTTGCTTCCCCTCTCTATTTTGTCTAATGGTAAGTAGGTTGGTCAGGACAGGAATGATGTCTTACATTGTACAGTACATAATGCACAGAGTCGTCGTCTTGGTATCTCTAGGTGATGTTGTAATATGGTTCATAATCACAATACATAGGGACTGTAGTGTTTCTTTCCGTGACTGTAGCCTGTGGCTATGCTACTTTGTGTACCCATTCAGTTCCCCTTAAGCTGCCTGCTGTGAGCAATCTTTTAGCAGTCTTTTCAAGACCCCAAACAATGATGTACAGATTGTATTTTGACCTTATACATGTAGCCCAGCAAACGTGCATATGAATGCTAACTAACATCACCTGGTCAATGTTTTACCAGATTCATCTCTCACATGAAAATCGGTACTTTGTATGCCCAGTTTGGCAAATCTCAAACAGTAAGCAAGAATTGCTTTCTTCCACCTGCAAGAATAATGACATGAGCTTAAAAGTCATAAAGAGCTTTCTTGCTGTTTGTTTTTAAGCTCTTTGTCTTATCTTTTTGAGCCTGTAATTGAAACTGGACGGTAGAACCAAATGAACTCACAACTGTTTTAGAAAGGCTGAGATTTTCGTCTTGTATCATATATCCTGTAACTGGAGCAAAAGCACAAAACTTTCATGACACTTGTGAGGCAGCTGTGAGAATTAGTCATGTACCATATTCTGGTTTTGAGAGAACTGGCAGGCTACTGCACTGCCAAGACAATTACATTGATTGCAATTGTGTGCAAATATGTAAGTGACATATGATGGCAGAGCTGTTCTGAGCAAAACAAAGTAGAAAGAGAAAATACAGGTGCCTGAGATGAGGTTTGTGATGGGGTGCTTAAGAGGCAACATAAATCCATCATCAAGCAGCAGCTCTGTGGAAGAACCATTCTTGAATGGTTCAGTGGCAACCTAATGCAAATATGGAAATGATTACACTTTGAAAAATTAGGTTAAATTCTCTTTTTGAATGCAAAAGAAACAATTAATAAAAGTTTGGCACCCTTCTTTGGGGCAGACAGCAGAGTTCAGAATTTTCCAGTGAAAACTGGACAAGTTTAGATGTTCCCTGAAGTCTGCTCTCTCTGGGAATCATTCCCACAGGTATCATCAGCTCCTAAGTGCCCCAGCTCCTCTCAAGCACCATGGTGTGAGCTATTGCTCTTTGCTGCCATTTTTCTTCCCCTTTTATGCCTTTATAAAAAATGCTTCCCCTGACGTGTAAGGCCTTGTTCAATCAGTCTGCAATCCCCTCCTTTCCTAGCAGAGGGGTAGAAATACCTCTCTGCTTCTCCTCGGTGGGTGACCAGATAGGTAGGTGCATACAGCAGCTTTGGAAAAGGATTTGGAATATGTCCTCTCTCTCCTCTGTGGTATCGTGGCTCAGTCCCCAGAGCCCCAGGGATGTAGCATGTCACGTTTACTGCTCCTGCTACATCCTTTTAGCCACCAGAATACCTGCATAGTTTAAGAAATGAAAGCTTAAGATGTGAAAAAAACATGTCCAGAACAAAAGGTGATGTGAGTTCCTTAGCTCTCCCCAGAGCCGTGAGGAAAGAGCCAAGCTGCAGATTGTATTGAAAGTGAGGAGGGTAAACTCCCCCTTCCTCCTTTCCCATCCCAGCCCCAACCCAGCCCCCAATAAGGCTTCATCTCTCCGTGAATGGAGTCCCTCTGAGCACGATGCTGAGCCAGAGGAGTGACAGGTGCCTCCTGATATGCCTAAATGAGAAGAACCAATCGGAGGAGCCTGCCCAGCTTTTGTTGTCATCTGGCTTTGCTCACGAAAGATGAGTTTGATTGACAGATGCATCAAGGTTCACAGTTTATTGGTTTTTGCAAAAGAGCCAGATCTGCCAATTTAGACAGGGGAGTGACACAAAACTTTCCATCTAAATGGACTAATTTTACCACAGGGAATTCCCAGGCAGAGCGCGCCAAGGCAGGCGCAGTCCTGTTTTATTTTTTAACAAGGACTGAATGACAAATATAAACGACAGTTCTAGGCTGACGGAACATCAGCATTTGACACTTCACAGGGGAGCGGTGAAATAAACAATAGGCAGAGAAATTGAATTAGAATCAGATGAGGGTCCGCTGGAGAGGGAGAGGAGGGCCTGATTCTTTACCAAATCATTTATAAAAGAGCAAACTGAATACTAAGAAGGTATAACATGCTCACATCCTGGTTTATTAGCAAATTTAACCTACTAGCATATTACACTTGCGTGATGTAAATGGATCGCTGGACAAAGGTGGGTGGTAGGGGAGACCAATGCACAGGGAGTGCAAGTGTATGACAGGTTTCTGTTCGTGGTGGTGTGAACCTCTTGTGATAATCTTACACTGTATTACTAATAGACTATACAAAGTTAGAGAGCAAAAAGTATGACAAGTTCATTTAATTTCTCTCCTGTTCCCTCTGGCACGTTGCATGCAGAGTTCTGTCCAGTCTTCCTCTATTATGGCACTTGCTAACTTTTGGGTACCCAGCTTTGCAGCCTTGGCTTAATTCTTTTACTGCTATTTTTTCCTCTAGGACTTTCCAATTTAAAACAGGCAATCCATGACATTTAAGAAGAAGGATTCTGTGTGGAGTCTTTCTGGGACTTCTGAGTGTGGACCGTGTCTGCTTGAGATAAAAGGTTGTCTCAGCTGATAGCGTTAGCAAGCTATTATCCTATTTCTACTCAGCTTTAACAGGGAGATAGGATATATAAACTTTCCCGATGGGTTAGACAGCTAACTGTTTGTTAGCTAGACGTTGCTTGGTAGAAATTTGGATTCCTGGATTTTATGTCATGCTCTGAGATTTGAAGCGTATCTAGAGAAGTGATTTTCAATCTTCTTCAATTAGCAAATGGTAAGAACAAAAAACAATCAGTAGAAGAATAGCTGCCAGTATAGTGCATCTAGGTCCATAAGCTTACTTTTCCCAGTTACATTAAAAGCAGTTCCCTTAAAAATAAACCAGAGATTTTAAAAACGTAAGTTAAAAACTACTGATCTTGATGTTAGAGAAAAGGGTGTGAAAATAAAGAGCTTTGGATTGATTTGCTTGTTAATGATGATTTGACTTTCATATATGAGTCTCAAAAGTGCGTATGTGGAAGCTGCCTTATTCGCTAGGCACTATAACTAACCATTGCTGGTGTATTAAGGAGGTGCCAAATGCAGGTCTGTAGTTAAAACTGCATTCTGATGGAGGCTGACATGGAGGAAAAATGCTTCTTTCTTCTATACACAGAGGTACTATGTCTGTGTGAAATTTCACACTGTTCAGTCTTATACCCTTTGGGTTTTCTGTGTAGGTTTTGTTTGTCTTCCTTTCGTAAGTGTTCAACAGGGTGTGTTTGAAATTGGTCTCAGGCAGAAAGTCATTGTAATATTTCATTGTTGATGTGTCTCTTTAAAACAGAATGATTCATCTGCTTTTGGACAGGCCCAGGGCAAAGCCAGGGTAATTCTGATGCAAATAATATGTTTTGAAAGGAGACAATTTAGAAGTGAAGCCATTTTTGTTATGTTTCTTAACGGAAAGCTTATCCTTCAGCAAGACTAGTGCATAGTTCTTGGTGAAACCACGGCCATGCGTTGCGTTGCGTCAAGACAGTCTCTTACAGTTTTTCTCCTGGGCACGGAAGCTACAGGCGGTTTCAGTTTCAGATGGTCAGCATTTACTTACAAACTCTGGCAGCAGAAAGTTAGGCTGCCTGTGGTAAAGATGGATGTTGCCTCTGTCCTGAAACCTGGTGTTCCTATCAGGCTAGTAAAAGGGACTGTGGAGAGCAGCAGAAAACAGTAAGGATAGAGAAGTGTGGGGGAAAGGGATGTGTGGAGAAGCCAGTAGTGCCTGTGCAGGGAGTGTGGGGTGCAGGATGGTCTCCCCAGTGTGTACGACAAGACACATGGGGAGGGTTTATACCTGAAAGGGTAGGGGCAGAGAATGAGGAAGGGGGATTATAGACAATACATGTTTTCCACATGAGGGGCAACACCGAGGGACAATATGCCTGGGGCAGGAGAACTGGCAAGGCACTGAAAGGGATCTTGGAGGAAAGGGTGGAATAGGTGGCAGGAGGCAGGGGTTGCAAGAAGCAGCCAGGGTTTACAAGGGGGGTTCTCCTGCTATGGGGATAAGGAACAGTGGAAAAAGTCCTCTCCAAGCAGCTGCTATGGAATGGATTTGCAGGCAGAGTTTTGAACCTGAAATGTTCAAACATGCTTTGGGTGAGCAGCTTCCACCAAAATGTCACACAGCAGAAGGCAGGAAAAAACCCAAGCCTTTGACAAGCTTTGGTATCAAACCAGCTCTGTCAGTCTTGCCAGGAGTTACAGGACCATTTCCAGGTCTTGTGACCTTTGAGTTGCTTCCTAAAGCACTAGACCTGCGATGGTCCCTGCGATGCGGTGAGATGCTCACTTTTCACTAAAAGAAGTTAATTTCTGACTTCTGAGCAGTGGAAGAGGCACAATAAATAATGTAGCTATAGACATCTTGAGAACACTAAAATTAGCAGTCAAATAAAAATTCTTTTTTTAAAATTTTATATACATGTATATAAATATACATATATACAAAATGGTATCTGGTGTTATATACAAATTACATGATTTCCAGTCAATCTTGTGATTTTTGTGTGTACTTGGTTCATGATTTTCAAGTATGAGGGGCTGGCAATACAGGCTTTGACAAAATTCCTTTGCTTCACTGCAGACAGCTCCTGAATCACGTAAATTAACTGTCCTGAGGACATTCCCAGCTTTTTTTCTAAAGCAGACAAGAATTTATGTACAGACTGTTTACTATGCATATCTTCATTAACCGCTACTTGTTTAGTGAGCTGATCCTTTCCTTAATATTTTAAAATATTTTCCTTTGGATACAAGTATCATTGTGTAGATTTACTAGATGATAGTTTTCAGGATCAATTTTTTGGTCCCCTGTTTGTTTTTCTTCCATTTCTGCCATTCCCCAGGTCCTTACAGTTTTTCAGTACTGATTGTGTGGCCAGCAAATTCATCTGCTACCTTAATTAATACCTTCAGATGTGTATTAGCTTTCCTTGCCTACACCTCATTAAAGAACATATTTATTTTTAAAGAAGGTTGTCATAATCTCAGAATGTTCAAACTTTTCTTTATTTTTCTTGTCAGAGTAATTATAAAGAGGATTTCTTTACTTAGTGTTGCATAATCTCTTACAATATCATTTTCCTCATTAGGAGACAGACTGTGGTGCTGTTTTTAGTTTTATCACACAACATTTTCACACTGAAAACTCCCATTGATTATGCAGGATTATTAAAGGAACGTAATACCAGTTGGAATGGTAGAAATAGCTCTTTCATGCAAATATTTCTTTTTGCAAGATATATAAGTTCTTGGAAGTTGCAAAAGTTTTGCTATAGTTCATCTATCAGTTAGGGAGATTTACGCAGGAATGTCAGGGTGCAGTTCTCTGGGCTGTATTAAGTGCGATACAAATGAGATGGTCATGCTAGCTTCTAAATCTTTCTTCTAAGATTATTTTACCAGGATGAATTTTGAAAATCCATTTTGCTTTCTTCTGGCACGTCTGTCTCTTGATTCTTAGCCTGTCTTTCACCTCTGACAGCAAATGTACATTAGTAATTTCCTTTGATTCCAGTCAGTTTGACATCCAGGATCTCATCTATTAATCCACTGTGTGATTCTTGTCACCTAAACTTTGGTCGAGAAAGATAATTCTGATGCATAAAAGATTTCAGAATTTTGGAATCCAGTTTTGTTCTGATTTTGAACACAAGCCTATCCCTGCATCACATTGCAGGCCTGTCTGTCTCACAGGCAGCAGACTCTGGAAACCTGGGGTCTCCTACTTCAAGATAGTTGCCAGGCCATTTTGCTGCAGTGTTGTGAAAACTGAATTGCTTTTACAGGCTGTTTGGATTTCAACAAATTGACTTTCACTTATGGAAAATGCCTTGTTGGAGGATTTTCAGCCTATTCTATTAATACTGCAAGGGAAAAATATAAACTGAAACAAAAGGAGGTGTTTTAACTCTCCTGACGAGCAAAAGCTTCATGAAAGCATTTGATTTCATGACAGCATTTCTGCACAGGCTTTCCTTAAGATACACACACACCAGCAGAAAATGTGGCCCACTGGCTTTCATGAGCTGTTGTGAAAATATTTTTAGATGACTAAAAATTGTAGAAGCAAAATTGATTTAGCCTAGCCTGACTTCTTGCTACATTTTTACTCCGCCTCTGTGACCTTAAACTGCATCTGACTTCCTGGAGAATTAATGCTTGACTGAGGAAAAATTGAGTGAATACCTCAGTATTCGGTATGTTTATAGCATACCTTAATATAATGTCTAGCTCTTTGTTAGGCGGACGATGAATAGCTTGGAGAATGGGTTATTAATGACTTTGCATTTCGTTTTACCCCCGAGTTGACCAAGACAGATAGAGATTAAGAGAGAGCAAGTTATAATAAAACATCAGGCTAACAGAACTCCTCTCATGAAACTAAAACCGGGATAGCAGAGAAGTGGGGGTAAGACCTGAGAGCTGTCAGCCACCCTCCCTTTACTGAATCCTCACACAGAGCCCCCACAGTGCTCTGATGGAGCATCAGGGCTGATTCTGGAAGACTTAAAACCCTCCTAGAGGCATGCTGAGCAGTTGTTGCTCATACCCAGTTGGGGCTATGAGGAAACAGGCGTAGAGGGCAAGGGGACTCTGGGTTACCCCAGATGTTGTGGCTACCCAACAGCATTTTGATTTTCTGAACTACCTGGGGACACCTGATGTGTTATGGATCATTGGGAGTCAGTTGAGTGAGATCAATAGAAGGAGGACTCCTGCTGGCAATGAATAGGAGTGGGGTGATGGCTGGTGGGGGCTCAGAGGCTGGATTGCGCTGTAGGGTGTTGCAAGCATGTGCGGTGCCTTCCATTACGCGGTGTGGTGGTTGTTAGCAATCATGGTGCTGTTTACATGGTGCCTGAAGGGTGCTAGGTGCAACAAAGGTAACATCCTGGAGACCTCAAGGGGAATCCACTGGAGAAAGAAGCGCTGAGGGGGAGAGAGAGAGAGAGAGAAGGAGAAAGAAAGAGAAACAAGCCAGAAGCCACAAAAATGACATACAAAAAAAAATTGTTTTTATTTCTCATGTGCACAAAAAGAGAAAAGAAAAAAGTCAAACAGAACTGAAGCGATGAGGAAAAGCCAAGAGTGGCTGCAGCAGCCTAGGATGGATATGACCCTGCACCTGGCACTGGCCCCCTCCCCTCCACGGTCTCATGTCTAGCTTAGCCTGGAGAGCATCAGCAGAGCTGCTTACGGTTGCATTTGCCGTCAGTTCTGTAATTGTCATTGTTTGGTCCCTCCTTCCTGCTTTGCAAGTTTGCCACTGTCCCGGGCCCAGCCAAGGAGCACACTGTGGTATTTGTGGGGTCCCTCAGAAGCCCTCATTCTGTCAGTGCCAAAGGGGGCAGCTATGATTCTTATTTCTTCTCCCAGAGGGCTGCTTTTCTTTAGGGACAAAAGGGTGGGTTTTTTCCATCAGCAAACCAAAAATTCCTTTAGGAAAATGTTTATGTGCATATATAATTATATACTCAAGAGGAGAAAGAGGTGCAGGGTTTTTTGTTTTCCTTTTGTTGTTTGTTTAACATCCTCACATTCATGTTGTGATTAATTCTGAAGTCTTACTCTGAATTTGAATCATCGCTACCGATGGGTCAGAAAGCACGCAGACTTCTCCCTGTTTCCACAGCAGGGCTCATTGCCACCAACCCTTCCCAACAGATCTACACGTCACAAGGGTGTCAGCTTTAATGCATCGCCCTGCGCAAACCTCCCTCCTTCTTGCCCCACATCCCATTGGGCCAAAAGGACGTGGGAGCTTCAGAGAACAGGACTTGAAAGTGCTGCCCAGTTTTAAATGCCATGGTCCCTGTTGCTTCCAGCGAAGCATGGCATTTGAGAACTCACGAGATTCCTCCCCCATGAAAAAATGGTGACAGAAGGAGATCCAGTCACACAACATTTCTGCTTGGTCCGTTAGATAAAGCAAACATAGCAGCAGAGCTAAGAATGATAGGAGGAAAAGAAGTGAAGGGACAGCTAAGGAAAAAGAATAAAGAAACTAAGAATGATTTGTGAGAAAAAGGAAAAGAGAGAAATGTAATGGAAACATTCATTACTATTCAGAATAATACTTAACACTTTGATAGAATTTTCTTTCCAGGATCTCAAAGTACTGAGCTGGTGCTAATTAATTCAGCTCCACAATCCCCCTGTGAACTAGGAACTATTGTTATCCCCATTTTACAGAAGATTGGAATTGAGGCATAGGGGGGAAATGGGACTTGACAAAGGTTCTCCAGAGCCACGAGGAGAATTGGGGAGTTTGAGTTCCCAGATGCCTGCTCTCATATCCGTAATGCTGTTCCCTCTCTGGATAGAAAAGTGCATTGGGAATGAAGAATAATAAAAGAGAGAGATAGAAATGGAATGGCAAAAAGGTGTGAGAAAGAAATGGGAGAATGGGAAGAGACAGCAGAATGGAAGAGAGAGATGTGAGTCATAGACTTCATTGGATTTTGCATAGTGATTTCTTCCTCCAATTCTTTTTCATTTTTTCCTGTAAAACTTTTTAAAGAAAAATGAAAAAAAAATCCACCTATAACAAAGCAACTTTTAGCCTGTTGGGGAAGGGGTCCTTCCAAGGTTTGGCTGTTCCCTCAGGTTCTGGATTTGTGCTGTGCTTTATTGAACACATCATTTTGTTTTCGGTGAGCACAACGAGACTTGCACAGTACAGACAGCGTGTTCCTTATCTACAGGATGAGACGAGGCTGTTTTAATAACTACCATGATGAAGATGGAGATGAACTTATATACAAGAGGAATTGCCTTCACATTACACACATTATCTTCCTACAAAGCAGCAATTGTTTTTGCAAATAACATAATATTAAATAATTGGTAGAATTTTTGCGTTTCCTGCATAGTCCAGTCTAATGGAATCTATATGAATATTGATGGTTTTCTTCTGCATAATATCACCACATAAATCCCCATGTCAGCTACTAGACTTTAGCTATAATACTGCTTTACAATGCATCCACCGACTGTAAATCAAAACAACCAACACAAGAAACTCTTTGGCAAATGTAATTCAGTACATTCGCATGGGGGTCTACAGATGGTGGTGGAAGAGGATTAGCCCAGTCCTTTGCATAATTCTGCTTTCCTTTTAATTTTCCTGGTCAAACTACATGCCGTACTTATGAACTTTCCAGACCAATCCAATGCCTGGTGGAAATCCTCTTTTATCAGTGGAGTTACACCAACAATGGATTTGGCCCTCTGAGGGTCAAATCAAGCCAGCCGTGAGTGAGCCAACCAAATCCTGCTTTCATACCCTAGCTCATGTCTCAAGTTTAGCGAAACACCATTATAAAAATAAGGATTTCTGAGCTGCTAGCTTCTCTTGAGGTGGCCCCTGGGCTGCAGGTTGCCAAGTGTGAGGTGTGACAGTCTCCTTTTTTCTAGCCTCCTCAGGAGGTTCTCCTTGCTGGTCCTGCGATTTACTGCCTCTGCCCCAACCACCTGCTGAGTGAAACTGGGTGGTGCATGAGTAGAGCAAAGGCTGTACTGAGAGACCAAATCGGAGACTTTACTAACAGGGTCCAGCATCTATCTGGTGTCTGTGGAGGAAAACAGAAGGAGTGGTGAAAGTAAATTTTTAGAAATTACTCAGAATTTTCTTCTTATATAGAATAAGATGAGATAACGGGCCAAATTCTGGTGATAGTCTTGGTGATAGTGTAACAACTCTGCTATTTGCAGCAGGTTACTCAGAGGTAAGATGTGCAGAATAACACTTTTAATAGATCAGGAGTAACCTCTTTGATTTTATTCTGTACAGGAACAGATTTTAGCTCTATATCTTCTATGTAAACATCCCCCCCCAAATACCCTTATCATTTGGGCATCCCGTTAAAGAAGACACAGACCTATAATCAGCTAGAGCCATGCAAGGGCTAAAAGTGTTAGGTGAAAGGGGCCTTTGGGATCAACACAGCTGTTTACTGGTGATGGATTTCATACATACAAATTAAACTTGGAGACAGAATACCGAGTCCACAACCACATCTCCTCTGAGGCTGGGAACTTTGGATTTTATACATAATGTTGGCTGTACAGATTGCTCCGCTGTTCACTTTTATGCCCTTCGGGGGTTTGATTCTCAATCCTGTCTTTGTCCATGTACAGTAGCCCACGAGTTTTATCTGAAACCTCTCTAAAACAACAAGGATCTACTTTGGCAGACTTGATGCCCTGGGGACAGGCTATAGCTGCCTTCATGTTTTCTTTGAGTATTTTTTAGGAAGTGTCAGTGCAAGGAACAGTTTATGAGTTTGCTGACAATACAGGAGTAATAAGCATTTCTATTGACAGTTAGCCTTTTGCAGAACAGTGTTTGCCAGTCACTTGGGAACCGAAAAGACCAGAGAATCCCTAGAGAACCATCAGGTGAGCATTTGGGATAAGGGGTAAATATTAGGGTGCACAATATAGGATTGAAGATGAAAAGATGGGGCTGTATGTTGGGACTGGCTGGTAGGATGCAGGCATATGGATTTGAATGGAGGCCTATAAATTAGTAGGTGTATGAGCAGATGGACTGGGAATCGAAGGGGGCCCATATAGCAAGGCTATAGCGGTTAGGAAATAAGGTGTTGGGCACAGATAATGAGGCTGTTGTCACCGGCTGTGGGGATCTGGAGAATGGGTGTTGGACGTATCTAAAATTGCGAAAGTTAGGATGTGGTCGTCACGGGTACAGGGGTTAAGGTAAAAGGAGCGGCGGCTAAGGGCTAGGGAACCAAGCAATAATCCCAGCCAATCCTGAATTTGTCCATCTCAGTCTCAGCTGTCCAGAGGGCAATCAGATGGGCCCACGTGAAGCCCCACACTTTCCACCACACAGCGCAGTTAGAGCGCAGCTGGGCTTGTTTTCTTTGTTTGCCAACCAGTGACATGGAAAACGTTTGTTGACTCAGAGTGCTTTTTTGTCGACTGATGTGTTTGGTAACTTTGTCAGATGTGCCTTGTCCACACTGCTCCCCAGAGACAGGATTTGGGAAAGGGGAGGAGGCGACGGGGGTGGAGCTGGCATCCAATCCTCTCCAATACCACCATCCCATTGTAGTGCAAAACAGAAAGGAAACAAAACCCTAGAGTGAAAGAGGAGCATCAAACGTCAGAGGAACTCGTCTGCCATTCAGGTGGCGGGGAGGGATGGGACTTGGAGTTATATTTTTGTAGGGTTTTTTAATTATTATTTTGGTTTTTTTGTTGTTTTTGTTTGCTTGGGTTTTTTAGAAAATTGGGGATTTGTTCTTTTTTTTTTCCTTTTTACAGACCTTCATGACAAAGCATAAAAACACAGTTATATTTATATATCTATTTATATATTTCTTCATTTCGTCGGTTGGTTTGTAAATGTTGCTCCATCCTCCTGTCTGAACTGATTGTGTGTCACAGAAATTGTGGGTGTATGTGAGGTTCCTCCCAACTCTGGCCTGCAAAGTCACCAGGTGCGTGAGGTGCAGCCAGCTATGGGGGAAGCCATGCTGGAGAGTGGGGATGAGGTGCACAGAGAACCCCTCGTGGGGTGCAGATAGTTACTTGGTCCTTTTCTTCATTGCCAGATGAGCCAGGTGTCTGTACTGCCATCTCTGCTCTAGCCAGACTGTTCCCTGGGTCCTGGGAAACAGGGTGAGCATCACGGGTTACACATGTTGAAGAGTCCACCACAGAAGAGTGT
>NW_009198772.1:5096-5483 GCF_000690835.1 Fulmarus glacialis | reverse complement strand
CGACGGAGCTGTGAATGCCAGCCGCAGCAGAGCTGGTGTGGGCGCAGCTCTGCGCCCTGCACCAGGACATCCCTGTGGGTCCTGGGGGAGGAGAGCTGGTGGCACATCTCGCCTTGGGTCTGAACAGGGTTTGTAGCCTTTAAACATGGAGAGAGAAAGGTCACTGCTACCTCCTCTGTCACGCAGAGCTGCAGCTGCTGCAGCCCAGAAAAAGGGTTTCCTGACCTGGGCTGCCAGGAACCCCCACGTTCTGACACAGCACCCCTGCAGAGCACAGAGCTGCAAGGGGCTGACGGCCTCTCTGTCTTTAAACAGGAGGAGAAAAGGTTCTCGCTGCAGTGGGTGGACCAGGGGCAGGTGCTGGGACTCCCCCCGCCTCCTGCTGGG
>NW_009198772.1:3196-5068 GCF_000690835.1 Fulmarus glacialis | reverse complement strand
CGTGGCTGCTGGGTGCAGGCAGGGTGCAGGCAGATAGCTCTCCACTTCAGGCTGCTTTTTGTTATCTGGGCACTGCTGCCTAGGTGCTCAAAGAGAAGATTAGGGTATGGAGTATTTGATGCCTGGAGGGGTAACGGAGGCGGGTTCCTTGTCCCAGGAGCCCAGCCTGGCTGTGGGGCAGGAGGGTCGGGAGAGGGTGGAGGTGATGTGGGAGGGCTGGAGGAGGTGGTGCTAGGGAAGGGAAGCCTGCTGGCATCTTCCACCTGGCTTATCTGGGACTGCCAGCGTGTGGTTAGGGTTTGTGCACGCTGTGTGTGCTGTGTCTCGCAGGTAGGTGTGTGAGGGATGGAGGGGTGTGGGTCGGTGTGTGCTGTGTCTGCCTGCATGTGGAGGTGTTGGCAGTGCATTGAGGGGATCGGTGGGGAGCTGCTGGGCTGTGGGGTGCTTGTGTGGGGCTGTCACTGGGCCGGAGAAGCCCAGGGAGCAGAGTGCTGAGCTCCCTGCTATATACGATGAAGCTACGATCATTTCTATCATGAAGATAAACTGGCCATTGTTGCCAAAAATAAATGTTAGTGTTCCAAATCCACACTTCAATAGCACCAGCTCATTAGAGATGCATATCATTTGGCTCCATTCCCACACCTTCCAGCTCGTTATAAATATGCAGTTGCTGCTGGCTCTACCCCAATCATCTCTGCAATCAGAGCTTTTAATTAGGTTAATTAAATTGTATCAAACCTCGCAGGGACGCAGTTCACTGATGCTGATGAGGCAGCCAAAACAGACCTTAACTCTAGCTCTAATGAAGGCCCTGCTGCCTGCTGCAGCTAATGACAATGCATAATAAATTAGAGCTTCCCTAGAAAGGTGCATCAGGGCTTGTGCTTCAGTAAATGATGATCTATATGCACTACCTTACTATTTCAGTCTTTAGGCCTGCCAAGCCAGGGACATCCTGGGAATATGTTCTCACTAAATAATGGGCTCCTACCTGCTCAAAGCAATGCTGTTCACCTTGGTTCTCTCAAGGCACTAAAAGATTTGGGTATGTAACTGTAGAGATGGCAAAGCAAATATTTGCTGCTTTCACCTTGCACAGCACTTGGTCTGCTCTGGTGCCTGTCTTCTCCCAACAGAGGCAGCAGCAGGTATTTCTTTATTTGAAACCCTCTGTAATGGAAATTGGGCAGGAACATTCTGTTTGGAGGGAAATGGGGGGCTGTGTCCAAGTGTGCGGCAGTGGGAATGGGGACGATACCCTGTTCCCAGGCTGTCCTGGCTGTTAGCAGCCCCGTGCTGCTCCCAGCCAGGTGAGGAAAGGTCCAGGTGGCCAAGGAGCCTGTGGAAAAGAGAGGTTTAGGGCAGCCATGTTGAGCAGAATTAGTCATTCCTGATTTACATCCTGCTCTTTCAACTCCCTGCTGTGGAGCTGCTCAGGCTTGAGTGGAGGAACGCCACCAGCCTTTTCTCCTTGGTGCCCTTGGGCAAGACACCTTAGCTGAACCTCGCTGTAAGGACAGCAGGGTCTTAGTGACGGTCAGAGCCTGGGCAGCCAGTCCTGCAGCTGGAGACGCCGGTGATCCCATGGCCGGACCACCGTCCTGCTGGCGACCCCGGGACAGCAGCATCTGGACGGCGAGCGGGAGCTGCTGGGACTCTGGGCTGTCCGACTGTTGGGCTCACGGTGAGTGGACTCATAACGCGCGGCGCAGCACCTACGGGCACGGGCAGTGGGATGGGTGGTATCAAAGCCTCCCTGCTCCACTCTGCTGAAAGAAAACAGTGAGGAGGGCTCTGGGGCTTCTGGGTCTCCCTTCGGCTGCTGCAGCGCACGGCCACTGGTGCAGACCCGGCAGCGGCTGGCCCCCG
>NW_009198772.1:0-3165 GCF_000690835.1 Fulmarus glacialis | reverse complement strand
GGGGGGCTCTGGAGCCTCCCCCGCCATGTCGGCTTCTGTTGCCCTGCCCCAGGGACGGGGCGAGAGATCCCACTGTGCTGGTCTCCAGCCTGGTTCAGGCTCAGAAGATGGGGCCTACAGGAAACCACCCATCAAGCCTAAGGGCTGGTGATGGTTCTCCTGCTAGTAATATATTGTTGCATTTGCCTAGAGATAATCCTGCAAGCGTTTTAATGTAGCCTGCTATTAACTTTTATAGACAGTCATTATCAATTGAGTTCTTCAGCTTGAACAAGGAATTACATGAAATTATTATGCGGCACAATATTATTCTGAGTCACCTGAAACCTGAGCTATGAATCTGTGGGGTATTTTGATATCTGTATCTTGCAAGCTGCAGGGAATCTCCTTGCCAAAGAACCTGTTGGTTGAGCCTTTGATACTATAATTATCACAAGCAGAAAATAGCTGTGGGCTGTTTCCCTCTGTCCTTCCCCAAGAGGGCCTAGCTAGAGGATGGCAGATCCCACCAAAGTCTCACTTCAAATCTTGCACTGCGGTTGAGTGGGCTGGGTGTTCTGTTCAGTTACAAGGTATTGACTCTTCCCAGACCCTTGCAGAAACATTTCAGTGCTTTAGGATGAGGAAACTAAGCTAAGGGCTTTGGGAGTCAAGCCGAGAGCAAGGTCTGACAGATGAATGGAAGGGAAGGGTTTGGCCTTTGCGATGTGCCCCGGGGGAGCTGTTGGGTCCGGTGACTGACCCACGGGGACACCGCCCTGCACCAGAGCCGTCTACTGCCGTACAGTGGCAACCGTGTCCTATAACCCTTGACACAAATGATGTTCTTTCTTAAATATCTGTTAGAGATAGAGACTTTTCCAGAACCTCCTGGAAAACATGTTTTCCAGCCCGAATTTGTTCCTGGGCACTTCATACACAGTTGTGTCTGTGCCAGCACTTTTTTCTGCCATAAGTATTTTCTTGCTGTTTGCTGTCTATAAGCTTTTTAAGGCGCTTGTACAGCCTTTATCTTGCTAGGCTGAAGGAGCCAAGATCTAGTCCTGTTTGTAAGACACTCAATCCCCTTCTGCATCTTAAAGGCTCTTTTATCTGTCCCATTGTGAACTAATCTTTCTTCGATCTTGGTGACCTGCATATGGTGTTCCAGATGAAGTCTCATGACAGTCCTGTAAGATAATTCCAGTATTGCCGCCCTGATATATTGGCTTTTTTCCTCTGGCAGCCTGAAGTAATTCTGGGATTGCACCCACAAATTTTGCCTTTTTTTTTTTTTTTAAATGTGGAATTAGCATTAACAAGGATTTGTGCAAGTGCACAAAGATAGCTGCTATATGAATAAGGACCCAACTTCCCTATTAAAGGTTAATTGTAAAGTTGAGGGGAGAGTCCAAAGCTCTCCATAAACCCCTCCTTGTCCTTGTTTATTGCCTCAAATCTTTAATTGTTTTGCACTGTGATGTGGGATGTGGGAAGCAGTTTTCAGATAGCCCCTGTCCAGTTTCTTTCAAGACATGAAATGGAACTGGGGATCTTCCTGAGAAATGGCCAAACAGAACCTGGGCACTGTTTTTGCTCCCCACACTTTTAAAAATGCACAGGCTTGTCCGCCAAGGAAAATCAAAACGGACTCTCCCTTCCAGCAGGCAGCCCAAATGTGCTGTAGGGAGCTGGGTCTTGGCACCAGAAGACAGTGTTTAACCTGTGATGGCATTTTCAGCATTAACTGCCTGAACATTTCTGTGGACACTGAGCCACAGTAATACTGTGAAACGCAGTGATGGATGTTGGTCAGATAAAAGAACTTTGGTTTTGCTCTTTGAGATGGTGCAGTTCTTTTGCTGGTAGCTGTTGGGAGCTCTGCAGGGCAATAGGTGTGAGTCAGTGCTATCTGCTAAGGTGGAAGTTCAGTGATCAGCACCCACCAAATCCTTGAATTTGAAGGCAGGAGTAGGTGAAACGTGTCTGTGCATAAGAGCTGGCACCTCGTTTCAGTCTGTTGTGGCCACAAGACGATAAACCACTCCACAGCTGACTGGATTTGTACCTAGGCTTTTGTGGTCAAGGTCCAGCAAGAAGTCTGCTTGATGTAACACCACGTAACAGTGCTCCGGTTTCCCTTTGTTAAGACATTCATGGTTTCCCAGCGAAAAGTAACTCGGAACAGGCACTGCTTTTGCTCCTCATATACTGTACAGCGAACATGAAACTGTCGTGTCTTCACGGAAAGCCCGCAGCTCCTGCATGCCAGCCGACAGATGAGAACTACCACCAGAATAAGTGATATGGCACTCGACCTGTCATTTTCCGTGGTGAGAGCACTGACCGCTCAAAGCCTCGCAGCTACCTACTGCATCCCATAATATCTTGCTCCTTTACTGGGAAGAGATGGTGCTCTCCCAGTGATTAGGTCATTAGCGCCCATTGCAACACTTGATCTACCAATGGGGTCAGAGGCACACCAGGCATTTCGAGCATCAGCCTAATTAGCTGTTCTTGTTCAGGTTGTTACTTTTCAGCTCCTGCCAGACAGCAATTCCTTTAGGGTCTTCCAATGGAACTTTCTTTTCCCATCCTTTCCAGTCACTCTCTTGATGCAGGTAAAATTCATCAGGGATAAGGATCAAATATCTATCCATTTAAATCTCAATCTAAGAGATTTCACTTAAGACACCCAGCCAGTGTAGTGGGGACCTTGATGTACGTTTTAAAAACAATTAAAAGGCCCCCAAAAACATAGGTGAACTTGACAGTTGTCTTGAAATCTAGCTTGCTTTTCATTCCTCTTGTTTTTTGTATTTCTCTGAATATTGCCAACTTAAGCTTTCAGAGTCAATGAATTATGCTTACAAAATCTTCAGCTTCCATTCAAAACAATCACGAAAGAAACGAAGCCTGCTCTCCTGGAATTGGCTCTGTAGCCTTGAAGAGCAGAGACCATAGAACAGCGAGAACTGGACACTTTTGTGACCCCTTGGCTGCAGAAGGCGCAGTTTAAGACAGACTGCGGGTCCTGCGGGTGGGACTCGCGGTGAGGGTTCGAGCTGCCGGCAGCGGCGAGCAGAGGTCGCTCCCGCCACCGCGGCCCAGCCCGCCGGAGAAGCGCTTGGGCGAACCGGCCCAAACCCCTCCCCGGGCGACGAGCACGCACAAGCGGCAACCGCC
>NW_009198771.1:666-913 GCF_000690835.1 Fulmarus glacialis | reverse complement strand
CTCGAGGGGGAGAGCAGGGGATCTTGCACGTGGCTGTAACTGAGCTGTGCCTTGGGTCTAGGTAGGCCGGGGTCTCAACCTTGCTCTGTGGGATGGCAGCGTAACCTCCTGGGGCAGCCCCGTCACTCTGTCTGGAAGAGAGCCCCTGCAGAAGGCTGTTTGCTGGCAGGCGGTGGGGGTGCCTCTGGGCTCAGCGTAGTAGAATTGGGAAGGTGGAGTCGGGCTGTGCCTGCTCTGTGCATCGGGA
>NW_009198771.1:0-611 GCF_000690835.1 Fulmarus glacialis | reverse complement strand
CTGCCAAAACTGAGCCGAGAGGAGCAGCGGGGCCGTGGGGCCCTCCTGCAGGACATCTGTAAGGGGACCAAGCTAAAGAAAGTGACACAAATCAATGACCGGAGTGCACCAATCCTAGAGAGTGAGTACCCGCCTGGCTGGTCCCCGGGAGGTGCTCAGCCCCACGCTGGGTCCTGCTGTGCCCTTCAGGATGGCTTCTGGGCTCTCACCTGTCTGGTTTCCAGTGGCTCCTCGTTGGAGGAGCTGATAATACCAGGCTTAACCTCTCTGCCTCCTTCCAGAGCCCAAGGGCAGTGGCGGCGGCAGCTACAGCTCTAGCTCAGCTGCGATCCAGCCGAAGGGTGGCCTCTTCCAAGGTGGCGTGCCCAAGCTCAGACCCGTGGGAGCGAAGGACAGCTCAGGTAATGGCCATCTGACTGTGGTTTGCGTGGGGGTTCCCTGGGGAGGTCCCTGGGCAGGAGGGGTTGAGAATCCCCCAAATCAACCCCCCACGTGTGGCCGCAGGCAAGCTGCCTTCTCTCCGTGCCACAGTGTCCCGCAACACAAACCTCCTTGGAGGGCCCAAGAGTTGCATGCGTTGCTGAATGTTTCTCTCTGCTATTTTCTGTGGC
>NW_009198770.1:522-2414 GCF_000690835.1 Fulmarus glacialis | reverse complement strand
GGCCAGGGACCAAGGAACCCAGGTGTCTGAGGACCGACATGTCCAGGGACCTGGGTGGCCAGAGACCCAGCTGTCTGGGCACCTGGGGCACCCCAACACCTAGACCAGCCAGACCCTTCCCACCCACCCACCCAAGGTGGACCCCGGCATCTGGTCCGTACCGATCTGGAAGTAGGAATAAGCCGCCAAAGGTTCGTTGACCAACCGGTCGCGTCGAGGGTTGCGGGGTTTCAGGTGCATGATGTCACTCTCCGCCCTCTCATAGGCCAAGGAGACCGAGGGGAACTGTGGACCCAGACATCTGGGTGAGGGACCCAAGTGCCCGGGGGGACCCCAACATCTGGTTGGGAGACCCCTGGTATCTGGGTGGCAGACCCAACCCTTGGGGTGAAGGACCCAACCCTTGGGGTGAAGGACCCAAGCGTCTGGGTGGAGGACCAAGGTGTCAAGGTGAAGGACCAAGGTGTCTGGGTGAGGGACCCCAGTGTCTGGGTGAAGCACCCAGATGCCTGGGTGAAGAACCCCAACATCCAGGTGAAGGACCCCAACGTCCATATGAAGAACCCTGGTTCCTGGGTGAGGAACCTCAACGACCAGTTGATGGACTGGGTGAAGAACCAAGGTGTCAGGGTGAGGGACTCAAGGTGTCTGGGTGAAGGACCCAGGCATCCAGACGAGGGTCCCCAGTGTCCAGGTGAGGCACCCAGATGCCTGGGTGAAGAACCCCAACGTCCGTATGAAGAACCCTGGTTCATCGGTGAAGAACCTCAACGATCAGGTGATGGACTGGGTGAAGGACCCAAGTGTCTGGGCGAAGGACCAAGCTATCTGAGTGAGGGACCCCAGTGTCTGGGTGAAGCACCCAGATGCCTGGGTGAAGAACCCCAACGTCTGTATGAAGAACCCTGGTTCATGGGTGAAGAACCTCAACGACCAGGTGATGGACTGGGTGAAGGACCCAAGTGTCTGGGCGAAGGACCAAGCTATCTGAGTGAGGGACCCCAGTGTCTGGGTGAAGCACCCAGATGCCTGGGTGAAGAACCCCAACGTCCATATGAAGAACCAGATGCCTGGGTGAAGAACCCCAACGTCTGTATGAAGAACCCTGGTTCATGGGTGAAGAACCTCAACGACCAGGTGATGGACTGGGTGAAGGACCCAAGTGTCTGGGCGAAGGACCAAGCTATCTGAGTGAGGGACCCCAGTGTCTGGGTGAAGCACCCAGATGCCTGGGTGAAGAACCCCAACGTCCATATGAAGAACCCTGATTCCTGGGTGAGGAACCTCAACGACCAGGTGATGGACCTCCATCATCTGGGCGCGGCGGGGGACCTACGCGTCCGGGCAGGGGTAACCCAGACGTCCGGGTACTCACGATGTCAGTGCAGAGCTCGATGAAGAGGATGGTGATGCACCCCAAGGGCAGGGGGACACTGGCCGTGATGTAGATGAGGTAGGGGGTCAACTCGGGGATGTTCTTGGTCAAGGTGTAGGCGATGGACTTCTTCAGGTTGTCAAAGATCAAGCGGCCTGGGAAAGATGGGGACGGCGTCACCAGGGTGGTGTCACCTTGTGTCACCTGCCCCCGGTGTCCCCAGCCCCACCTTGCTCCACGCCGGTGACAATGGAGGCGAAGTTGTCATCGAGGAGGATCATGTCGGCCGCGTTCTTGGCGGCGTCAGAGCCGGCGATGCCCATGGCCACCCCGATGTCGGCCTTCTTCAGCGCCGGGGAGTCGTTCACCCCGTCACCCGTCACCGCCACGATGGCACCCTGGGGACACGGGGACCGGGGAGGTGAGAGATGAGGACCATCACCGTCCCCATCATGATGGCACCTTGGGGACATCACCATCCCCACTATGATGGCCCCTTGGGGACATGAGGACCAGA
>NW_009198770.1:0-409 GCF_000690835.1 Fulmarus glacialis | reverse complement strand
CCTGGGGCCCACCCCCCCCCCCACCATGATGGCACCTTGGGGACATGAGGACCAGAGGGATGGGGACAGGGGCCATCACCATCCCCACCATGATGGCACCTTGGGGACATGAGGACCAGAGGGATGGGGACAGAGGCCATCACCATCCCCACCATGATGGCACCTTGAGGCCATCACCATCCCCATCATGATGGCACCTTGGGGACACGAGGACCAGAGGGATGGGGACAGGGACCATCACCATCCCCACCATGATGGCACCCTGAAGACAGGGATGCTGTCCCCAAGGCCACCCAATGTCCCCTCCCCACCTGGACTCGCAAGAGCTTCAAGTTGTGCCCATGTCCCCAGTGTCCCCGACTTTCCCAGTGTCCCTCCAATGTCCTCCCATGTCCCCCCATGTCCCCCC
>NW_009198769.1:17292-17671 GCF_000690835.1 Fulmarus glacialis | reverse complement strand
TTATCATCATCATTTGTGTGCAAACAGGTTCTACTGTCACCACCAAGGCCATGTCTAGGGGCCCAGAGACCATGATCAAGGACTTCCAGGAAGGATGATCTGCAGCCTAATAGTGTCTGCTGGGGCCAGCACCACCCTGGATCTGCCCCTCAACCTGTCAGCCTGGGGTTGTCAGGGGAGCATGGGTGAAAGGAGGGGGTAGGAAGGAGCTGGCCTGAGCGCACCACATAGATAGAGGAGATGGCAACTGCCTTCCTACCTGCAGTTTTCAGGCACCTCGGTTGTCCTCGCAGAGCAGAAACAGCACAGGCGGGACGGTGGATGCGTTCGAGGTGCTGGCTGTGGTGGGGGGCCTTGGGGGGTTCCTTCCATGGCCGGG
>NW_009198769.1:12967-17203 GCF_000690835.1 Fulmarus glacialis | reverse complement strand
CTGTCACGCTCCGCCGCTGTGGCTTGTTTTTGCTAGCGGGCAAGAGCTCAGCAACGGACAGGGAGGAAAGCGGGAAGAAGAGGGGACAGATGAGATAAATAGCTAGTGTGAGGATAATAAACGAGGACAGTTGGCCTAGAAAACTCGAAAGATAAATCAGCAAGAAAAAAACTGAAGCTAATTCCAAAGTGCGAGGTGCCTGCTGAGCCCACGAGAGGTACCACATAGCACCGGCTCCTGCTGCGACTCCTTGCTGCTGAGCATACCGTGGCCAGCACCCAGCCACAGTTGGCAGCTGCCAGAGCCCTTCATGTCAGCGTGATTTATAGCCAAGGAAAAGCAGATGGCTGCATGGCTTTCCCCACGAGCAGGGGACCTGCTCTGCAGGACAGGGGCGGCTGTTCAATCTGCAATGCACAATGCTTGCAGCACAGACTCACCAACCAGGGCCATACCAAGCCTCTGCATGCCTGCAGGACACAAACAAGGCTGAAGAGGACCAGCAGGGACTTGTCTTGGCCTCCATACTCCAGTCCTTTCCTTACGTTGTCATTATCTGAGACCCTCAACCCCACCAAAGGAACTGGGCAAGAGTCTTAGTGCTGCCTTAGTGCAGTACTAAACTCCATGGAGCTCTGGGGAGGCCAGAGATGAGGGCTTGCCACCCTCTTGGCTGGGCCAGCGGGTCTACATGAAGCACTGAAGCAATACACCAGCAGTCACTGAAGCAATTGAGGGTAAAGGATTTTTTATCATTTAGGTCCTCCGATGCACCACAGTGCAAGAGGCAGGAGCATCGTAAGCCTCTTCGGTAGCAAAGAAGCCATGAAGTACACCGTACTGACCTGAGCAGGATCTCACGGGAGGTCCATGGCCTGGGCAGAGAGATGAACCCGTGTCTCTCAGCTCAGCGTTTTTCCTGTGCAAATGAGGCCGGCACATAAACACACAGCACTGGTGTTTTCACAGATGGTACCAGCAAGCTAAGTCATTTTCCAAGGTCGCAAATGAAGATGGAGGGAAAGTTAGAACAGGAGGAAACTTAGGACTGAGGAGCAGCCTCTACTTTCCAAGTTGACAGAAAAAGCTGGGGGCACTAACAAAGAAAACAGAGCATAGCTTTAATTCCCTTCCAGCCTCCCTGTCCACAAGCCTCTCTCCCAGCATGGGAAAGGCAGCTCACACTTAATCCTCCCCACAGATATTCACACCCCTCCCTTCAGTGCCTGTAGCCTGACTTGGAGAAGTGAAAAGAGCCGCTACAAAGTCAAAGCTAAGTGGCAGCTTCCCATTTAACCAGCTCTAATTGCCAGCTGAGCAGACGGTTAATCTCCAAGAACATGCTGTGATACGGGTGTTGCTGAGTCCCTGTAATTGCTTAAGAGCAGCCATCAAGGATGCCGGGACTCGGCCAATTATTCTCCCTAGTCTCTTTTTCTTCCCCCCCCTCCCCCCTCAGTTTTGTGAATTAGCAAAGAGCTTTTTTTGCCCAAAAACAGCTGGCACAGGATCTCTCAGCAGTTCAGTAGGGATGAAGAGATTATATCTGGGCTGGCTAATCCTGTGTGGGCAGGGAGAAGAACATGGGGGGGCAGCAGTGGGGATCCCACTGTCAGCTGGGCCCGCCGTGGGGAGGGGGAGGTCACTGTAAAACCCTTCGGTATTATTGCTGTGGAAGCGAAAGGGAGGGAAGACTGCAGTCACAGGTGACACCTTGAACAGAATTCATCCCAGCAAGCCAGCACTGGCCCTGAGTACAAATCACATCCAATTTCCAGCTCCTCAATGGCTCTATTGAGTAATAAATCAGCCCTACGTCCAAGCTGGCTGAAACACTCATGCTTGCACCGTTATCTTATTCAGTGCTGAGAAGCTAAAGCCTTCTTGCCAAGGCCAGCAGGCAGGGGAGAGTCAACCATCCAAATCCCTTCAGAGCTCAGCAGTAAAAAATAAAACAAAAAAATGCCAAAAACCACAAGACAGAAAGCAAGTCCCTGAACTGCAGATCACCTACACATCTCCATTTGTTCAGCTATTTTTCTCCACTCTGGAAGAGATGATGCAGTGGGCCAAGTATTCAGCTAGTATGATCAGCTCTCTGCAAATAGCCGGGCCTCTGTCTAATGCAATGCTGATTTACACATACAGGTAACAGGGCTCAGCTCCCAGCCCTTGGTTATCTTTGCAGCTGTTTAAAGTCTGATTTCCTCCCTGGACACTTCATCCCTTAGATGCCACTTTTAAGTCCCAGCATAGCAGCACTTCTTTGAATTGACCATACGGACAAAGTCACTTCAAAGCCACCAAAAGGATTGAGGAACTCAAAGTCTATTCATTTTAACGGGATCAAGTTTGTTCTTCTATAAAGAGTTCCTAGAAGTTTGGATACAGCCACATTATAGATGCAGCAGTACTAAAGCACTGCTGACCTCCTGCAGCAGGCCCAGTCTGCCTGGGCCACCTCTGGGTAGGGATGGACACCCAGGTGGATTTGAACTCTTGTTTGTGCTCTGCACCGCCAGTACATATCCTAACCCAGCTGCGAGCCACAACCGCAGCATTTCTGCCTCCATCACCTTACATCGGTAAGTGGCTCTCCATTATTCCAGCCCTTGAAGACTCCAGGTAGAATCAGTGTTATCCCGGCTCCTGCACTGGCTTAGTGTTGGAAACCTCTTAGTTTCCCCTCTCAGCTGGCATGGGACTGGGGAGCTAACACTGATCCCAGAACAGAAATCCATGCCATCCATCTCATGGCAAGCTGGAAAGCTCCCTGTGAGCTGAACCAACAGAGGATGCAGGATCTCATCAAGGGAAAAAACAGAGCAGAACTGGAGAAAAGGTGACTTAAAATCCCACAGTGCACCTTCAACTCAATGAATGCCAACCACAGTGTCGCAGGAGAAGAGTCAGAGATCACTCAGACAGATCTGAGCTAGTAGTTAGTTTATTGAGTTCTAATCAGTAAATTTAGGTATGTAAAATATTTAATGAGTACAGATGGATTGGCAGTCAATACTCTACTATTTACTACACTTAAAGTTAGTATGGGATACAAAGATTATCGCTTAACCTTACTATACTTATGTTAAATGTTACATGCATGCAAAAAATGTCACTTACCAACTCATCGATGTCTGGTGTCAGGTAAGGGATCTCTCAGCCTCGAGGAGTAACCTTGAGAGGCGTCCCTACTCAAGGGGATGTCACCGACGCGCAGCCAGCTGCTATGGAGGGAGAGCTCAATGGACCCTCATGGCTGCAGATATTTATAGCGTAAAGTGGTTGATTTGTAGTCAGATTTTCTGCTGTGTTAATGGAGTTTTGGCTGCTTTCTCCAGCCAAACCATTTTTTTGGGGGGGTTGGTGCTGAGTTCTCATTGACAGCCTGACACAATAGGATTAACTTCAGTTAGGCCTCCTTGCTGAGCACCTGCCTGGACCAAAGTTCAGTTAGTTCAAACAGGAGGAGTGCATCCATCACACCACAGTCCCAAAGCCATTATCACAGCAAATCGAGGATGACTCATTCGATAGCATGCCTGATCTCTAGCAGCATCAAAGCATGCCCTGTGGACACTGCCAGACCTTCTAAGCAGTGATCGGGGGAGGTCCACTCTGCCAAGGCTGGGCTCTGCACTTATGCATCAGCCACCCCCCAAGCAGGGGCTCTGGGGAGCGCAGCTGCCCTGGGGATGGATCTATGAGTGACCAGGTCTCATGGGCAGCCACAAGCAAATCTCCATCCTGCCTTTCATCTGTATGCAGTAGAGACAGCATCAAATGATGGACCATGATGGACACCACCAAATGACAGCCTTCCTACAAGGAGGATTTTGTGCTTACCCAGCAAGGCCTCTGTTTGCACTGGGAAAGCAACAGTCCTGGGGCTTCCCAGAAGCTCTCTGGGGACAGGACAGAAACCGTAGGAACAGGAGAGCGAAGGTGTGGAGGGCTCCCATCCAAAGTAAAGGGCTGTCTTTACCCACAGCACACCTTTAATCTCTAATCTCTGCACCCCCTCCCTGGCATCCCTTTCCTCCCCCTGCATGCCCCTGGTACCCACAACACTCTGGAACTACTCACTTCCACACCACAGACATGCTCATGCGAGAGCTACAATCAGCCCTGATCCAGCAACTTCACCACCTAAAAAAACCACCTTCCTCGCTACAGGCAGCCAAAAATTACTTGGCAGGGGAGAGGGCAGAACAAGAAAGTGATGGCAGCCTGTCC
>NW_009198769.1:0-12925 GCF_000690835.1 Fulmarus glacialis | reverse complement strand
CTGCCTTGAAATAAAGATTACCCGCCCTGTTTTCCTGTCTCCTCCCCAGGGAGGTGGCAGGGTGAGAGACCAGGGCAGCCTCAGACTTGTGCTACCCTCTTGCAGCACCAGCGAGCCAAGGGGACCCCAGCAGTGTGCCAAGAGGGTGCCCAGGGAGACATCAGTGTGCAGGCTGCTCTGGCAGCCCACTCCCCAGCTGGGGAGGAGTCGGGATGAACTGGCTGGGGGGCACGCGCTTGCCCTCCCTCCCCTCCAAAGTCACACACCCTGTGGAGCAGGGTCTGCTCTTTTCTCCTTCCACAGCACTCATCTATACTTATTCTTATGATGATATAGGGACTAAGCACCCTTGCAGGTGAAGGTCCCAGCCCTGTGGGTTACTCTGTGGTCTACGCAATAGCCCCAAGAAGTCTTCCACCTGACAGCTCCCTTCAGCTGCAGAGGAACCAAGTCCTACACCAAGGGGTTGCTCAGGTTGATGCAGGAGGAGAATGTTCTGCCTAGAATGAAAAGATCACAGCACTTTCATTTTGTACAAACATGAAGCTGAGCCCAGCAGCACTGGCCGAGAGCTCCTGCTCGCCCTGCCTCCCTCAGCCCTGTCCTCATGCTGCCCTGCTGCTACCCTCCACCCCAGAGCCAGCTGCGTTTCAGCACAGTTGCTCCTGGGCAAGGAGGAGAACTGCTCTGGAGCCACGGCGATGCTCCTGAGAGCTGTCCCTACTCTCCTGCTGCCTCATCTTCCACACAGTTGTCTAGTACTCTTCCTTATGGATATTAACACTTGACTGACCCTGGAGAGATCCACTAAGCCTTTTCACAGCTGCTCCTCGTGCAGAAGCCTTTGCATGGGGCAGCGTTAAGGCAGGAGACCATATGCTCCAGCACGGGGGACAATGAGCCACTCACTGTGATTAGCATCGTTGTGATGAACCATTGTCATGACTGATAGCACGAGTACTCTGGGGGAGTTGGCAGGGAGCAGATTTTCACAGCAGATAAGCCCTAATGAACACAGAAATAACTTCCCGTGATGTGGGAGATTTACAGAGTTACAACAGACATGTCTGGCCTTGCAAGGAAGGAAACACTTCATTGCAAGCAAGGCCATAGAGCAATAGCTGGGGTAGAATAGCCAGGGGTTCTGAGAAAGTGCATCTTCCTGCTGGGCTTGGGAGTGGGGGAATGAGCAAACAGTTATGTGGAGGAGGAGGAATAAAAGTGCAGGGTGGAGCCGTGGAGGACAACAGACTCATTGGGGAGTGGGCTGGGGTCTGCACATCTGCCCAGGTGTTGCAGCCTCCCCTGTTGCAGAGAGAGCAAGAAAACCGTGCAACTAAAAGGCAGCACCCAGACCCCCTTGCAGAGGGGAAACCGAGGCACAGAGAAATACAAAGCCAAGGAGTCATTTCTCCAGGGCAGGGCACCCCTGTACTAGGGAGAAGGAAGCTTCAAAACTCAATATTGGCCTTTGTGCCTCACAAGTCAGTTCCCAAAAGGAATCTCTGTTGTCTAATATTGGCTTGAGTGCACGCTACAGCCTTCCCCACTGTGTTGGAGGAAGCTTCACCATGGGAACTGCTGCTGAGCCACCTTATATTAGAAGTTACTACAGCTCTGCCAGGAAGCCTGCCCGGTGCTTTCTATTTTTAGCTGCAGGCAGACCTATTCATATCAGTCACTGCTGAAACTCAAGTCCTTACGCACAGATTTGGTGCAGTAATTCAGGGGCATGAAGTCAGGTTCTCAGGTTTGAACACAGCTCACGAAGATAAATAATAAACCTGCGAGCTGAGTGCTCACAAGCCTGGGGGCAATGCACTGACCGGGGGAAGCAGGAGTGTGCTTCACTAAAGGCACTCTCATCACACACATTTATTCCATGCGATCACACCACTCTGTGCGGAGCAAGGCATGGGCCTGAATGTGATTACCAGTTCAGGGCCATAAACTGCAAGGGAAGCAGGAGAAATGGGATGAGAGAGAGGAAGAGTCCTGGGGGAAGCATAAACAGCTTCGCAAGGCTCGAAACTGGTGGTTGTTTTCCTGCTTGTTAATTATTTCATCTTAAAATGCTTTTTGAAGGGAAGCACTTAATTTGTGCTTAACACAGGACAAGTAAAAAAGATGTCTCCTTTTACAGCTAGTCACTGTAAATGTAAGGAGAGAAAATCTCAGAGGTCTGCAATATTTCTGACTTATTTGAGTAAACCAGTGCAGGGAGAAAGTACATACGTTTGGTGATGGAGTTCCCAATCAGCCAGGCCTTGTTCTAATGATGCTTTATCATGCTTCCTCCTTTCACATGCATGATAGCACTTGCAAAATCTACTCAGGTAACTGATGGTTTGAAAAATAAAAAAGCCCTCAGCAGTGAGACTACGCACCTCCTTCCCAGGAGCACTGACATTGCCCACCATCAACCTCCCCCTGCCAGCCAAGGGGCTGCAGAACTCCCAGCCGAGGAAAATTGTGGCACCCACATCTCCCTGGGGAGAGGCAAAGCACTCCCTGCAAACTGCCCCTCTTCCTCCACCCATATCCTGCCTCTTCTGCACCTCCTCCCCAGCCGGCGTGGGAGAGATTTCACCCTCTGAGTCCACAGCTACATCAGCACGGGGAGGGAGTAAATCACTGCAAGCTCCCAGAGGCTCCCCTCTGTGCTCCAGTGAGAGCACGCCGTTAAACAAAACAGGACCCCAGAACTGCCAGGGCAGACACCTGAAATCAAGAAGCCCCCAGGTTTGAAGCTACGTATATTCATAACATCCTTAATTCACAGTTAACCTCCTGGAGCTCTCAACAGGTCCAAAAAGCCTCTGCAGAGCCAAGAGGCCCTAGCTTGGGATCAGAGCTGGGCTCCTGCTTTGGAAGAAACAAGAGAAGCCCCATGAAGGTGAAGGGGGCGACACTGACGATGGACCCACATATTAACGCTGGTGATTTCTCTGTAGCTGCTTTGCAGCTGGTTACAAAATGTTGGTTACCAGCGTTTCTCTTCCGTTCAAAAAAGAACATCTAAGTACTCCCATGAGCTCCTAACTATAACTCCGTACTTCAGGGAATTTAATTGAGAAATCTTTTGTCTGATTTGATTCAAATTTTGTAGAAAATACTATCTGGAGTTCTGCTAGCTATTTTGAAGCTGATACAGGCTGTCTTTGTCGTTATGGCAGCTAAACTCAAACTTGACAAAGGAAACCTGAGTACATGCTCACCCCGGAGAGAGCTCTTTCTCCTGCAGTGGGCTGGGAGGAGGAGAGCCACAGCCAAAAACTGTCAGTCCAGCTGACAGGCATTTGCGTGGTCAATATCTGTGGATTTAATCCCACCAGTTTCCACGTGAAGGAATCACTGCATAGAACAGCTAACTGGAATTCATCCTACCTTGCTGCACTGCCAAATCGCTCTGTCTGTAGTGAGCAAGAAGCCTGAGCCTCTTCTGCTACGGGGTCCTGCAGTCAGAGAGGTGGCAGAAGGGTCTCCCACGCTTGCACAGCTAACCTGGTCTCCAGCCACTGCCCTTGGTCACTCAGCATGGGACTTGCTGATGGCAGCCCCAGCCCTCCTGACCTGAGGTGTTAGCAGAGCAGATGGGACTAACGGACAAATGCTGCTTTTCCCATCCACACATTTTTCCAGGAGGAGCAGTGACAAATTAATGGACAAAAAGAGCCCAAAACAAAACAACAAGGAGTGTGAGCATCCCCAGTTTATGCTTCAGCTGCTACCTTGAGACTGACATAGAAACCAACATGCCATTTGCTTCACACAGCTCCTGGGACCTCTGTGGCACAGTTTCTGCTTGGATAACTTAACTTCTGGAGGCCATTAGGCAGGGTAATTTCACCAGTTCCTAAGCAAATGCCTAGAGGGGTCTTTGCAAAGCCAGTTCAGCACAGCTGAAATATGGAGGAAATGATCATTTGAATTCTAAAGAGAAATGTAATGACTGCTTTGTAGTATCGCACATTCAAATCAGCCCCATTTTGGCTGATCAAGGCACGATCTCATCAGCACTCTCCAAGAAGAAATATTTCTGATCCAGCAAGTGAGCTTAACACCTTTGTGGAAGAGTTTTCATCAACTGACAACACCCAGTTTGGGAAAAATTAGCTCACAGCATCATTTTGCTGTGCAGACTTTAAAAACAAGTGCATTTTTTCTATTTCTTTTTCCATTTTTTTTCTTTTCTGGAAAGAAAAGAAACTTGCAGTTTGATGGGCCCAACTCCACTGAGATGCCATCTGGCTGAACACATCAGCAAAGGTTTGCTCTGTGAATGGCTGTGACCCATTTATTCACTGACATGTTGGTGAAAACAGCGCCCTGCAGAAGTGCTGGGTGGCAAAGCAGGCTTTGGAAGTGGCCGTAGCTGGTAATTTGTTGATCTTACTGTTAGGAGGTGCATATCTGCAGGTCCTCCTCACCAATGCTCCACTCAGGGGGAAGTGCTCTTCACCCTGCCTTAGAAATGGGAAAACAGAAGCAGAGAAAGAAGAAGCAGTGGGTGAAAACAGCCAAGTTTATCCCACGGCTGATGAAGCAGAGCACACGCCTGCAGGCTGTCTCCTTCAGCTTATTCCACTTCATACCTGTTCCTCTCCTCTCCTGGGTACCAGTGACTGCATTGTGCTGCAGCCACCCCATATTTCGGAGTTCCCAGCACAGAGGGGCTGCTGTTACTGGGTAGAGAACTTGGCTCCCAGCTGCAAGGACAGCACAGCACATAATTTCCCTTTGGTAACTCCTACCTAGCTTCCCCCGATGTTTAGGGAGATGGGCTACTTGATCTGTGTGGGATTTTTTCATCTTTAGCACCGACAATCCTCTGATACTGCCTGTGCTTTTTTTTTTACTCTAACCAGAGCCCTGAAGTTGTTTCTCATATCAAAAGCTCCCAGTCAATCTGATTTTTAGAAAACATATCGTGTCTGGGGAGAAACCTGCAAAATATAGAACACATTCCCCATTTGCATCCAAATGTTGAAAAACCCTATCACTCCTCTATGATACATCGTATCAGCACTACACCCGCCATGAAATATTCATGGCCATTTATTGTGATGTTTTTTATTATCCTCGTAAAACTTTCCAGCGATCAGTGTCTCTATTTGCTCAGCCTCCAGCCTGGATGGGTGCTTTTCTCTCTTCTTCAGTGCTGGCAGTGTTTGAATTAATCCACATCCCCCATCAGCATAAGAACTACCCCACCGCCATCCCTGGCACGAGGAGGGGCTGCACTCCTGGGGCTCAGTCCGTCCCAGGCTGCTTCCCTCCCTGTGGCATCAACAGAGTGCTAACTGGGAACGGGAGGGTGACCATGACACACTCCGCCTGCATTAGGTTGCTGGAAAGGAATGAAATTCAAACCAAGATTGACTTCCCGAGCCCAGTGTGACAGCACACGGAGCAGAGGAATTAAATGGTGTCGCTGTTTCTGCATGGGTTGGGAGGGCAGTGGGAAATGCTGCTGGTCTCACCGTCCGTGCATGCTCCATGCAACGTTAAAAAAGAGAAGGGAAACACTTTGTGAGGGTGGCTCCTGAAGGTTTTATGGCAACTGCCAGATTAATTTTATTGTAATCTGTTGAATGCTTTTCAAATGGGTACCTCTCCATTTCCTCCTTGGCACCCTGCAGAGTCTGGTATGGGAATCATCTGCCCTGAATCATCTCTGCAACCACCAAACTGCCCTCCTGGCAGCGAAGCAGGGGCAAGGATTGAGCCCGGAGTGAGGGTGTGAGAAAGACAGAGGCAGTTTCTGGAACAGATGCAGTTTCTGATTGAGAGCAGTCCTTTATAGTAGGACATTTTGTCATAGTCCCATTCTGCAAACCTTTTATTCTTTCTGCAAGAGCTTGCGAGACCTGCCTTTTATGTGTGGAGGGGAGTAAAAAAAGATCTACGAGGACAAGGAGAGCTCTCCTTTCACAGACACTGCAAAGCTGAATCTCGGTAGGGTGACCTTGATACAACCTCTTGCTTCAAACACACAGCAAACAGTTCTGCATTGAACAAACTGCTGCAAGAGGATACAGGCTCCTTGCTTGCCAGTGCACTGGCACTGCTTTTCCCCAGGGCACAATGTCTTCCAAAAACAAACTGCATCAGCCTCAGAAAAATAAATAAATCTACTTTTCACATAATTTCATCTTCTGATAACAGTAATGAACTCAGTCCAAGGCATTACTGGGAATTAATGACTGCCTGCCTCCTGACTCACCAGCTCTTCCCAGGCTATCATAAATTCCCAGGAACTGTTGTGAACCATGCATCAACCAGTAAGCTAAAAAGAAAGCAATTGTCCAAAACCCTGGGACAAATATGCAACATGCCAGTCCCACCTGGAAGCCTGGGAATTGAGATGAGCTCCCAGATAAACGCACTTGCTCTGCCCGGACGGCTCACTGGGGGCAGGTGGTGGGAGCTGCTTCCTGGGGCTCCCTGCAGGATCCCACCAGCACTTCTGTGTCACTTTTCCAAAATAAGTCTGGTTGAAGGCAGCACACATCACCCTTGGGGAACTGTTCCTCTGGATAATTAAACTCCCATTGCATGCCATACCTTTAACCTTTTTTCTGGCTAACTCTCCAGTCTCACAATGTTCTTGTCTAAGAGATTAAAGAGCCTCCCAGAAGCTCCCCCTAGATGTAGATACTTCCAGACCATTATCACATCACCTTTAACCTACCCTTAATAAACTAAAAGAAGATGCTTCATTACTGAAACTGAGCTTTGCAGCTCATACCTGCTTGGCAGTTAGAAACCAGGGTACATCACATATGTGAGGCCTCTTGGACCTTCTTTCTTTCAGATCACACCACTGTCTGCGAGGAGAAGAAGGGTTAATAAAATTGACAGATCTATATACTTATTTAAATATCTAGATTTCCTGCTCTCCCAGTTGCAAATGTAAATTTCTATGTAACTAGCTCCAGTAATTAGGGTTAATGACTAAAGAGCATTTGGAGATTGTGCAATTCATTAAGTTCTCGATCAGAAAAGACAGATTAGATTTGCTGTTCTTTTTGAAAAATACAAATTTCTGTCATCATCTGTGCATTGAACATGTCTATCTGGGCTGCTTGTCTCAAGAAATTTAACTAAATTAACGTATGATTTTGTTATCATTTATTAAGTACGGGCCATGTGCAGATTTTTATGAATCAGAGCATTCAACTGGCAGAACAGATAGAGGTATGGCAGATAGTGGAATATGTTTTAATTTGGAGAAAATATAGCTGCTACATCAAACCAAAAGGCTGAGCAGTTCCACTCCAGCCCATAGTTGCATTCATTTACTGTTGGGTCTCACTTTTGCTGGAGTCATACATCGTAACTACGTAGGTTCCAAGGACAATCACTGTACAATACAGCCCAGTGCAGAAGAGGGACTTGCCTCATGATGCATCATCCCCAGGCAGAACCAGCGCGACACTCCACGGGCTTTGAGAAGACAAGCCCTGAAAAATAATCCTGCACTGAATGTGTCCTTCTTCCCCTCCTCAGGCACCAGTCCTGTCCTTGGACCCCTCGGGGCAGAGCTGGGCACTCAGGGGGTCCTGGACCAGCATTCATCCTACTTTAGGAACCCCGTCACAGATGCTGCAGAGGCATCCCTGGTTAACCCCGTAGCGGTAGCAGTGTACCTCCAGGTCTTTAATTAAGGCAGCTTGGGCTTCCCAAGCAGTGGGGTGTGAAAGCAACACCTCATAAAAACATCCCAGTCCCAATAACACTTCTAAATCAGCTTCTCGGTATGCAGCCACATGGACAAGCCATGGCAGCAAGGAGAAGGTTTTACTGGCTCTTAATTATGAGGTTTGGCACAATTCTCTGCAGCTGATTCTCCAGAAAACAGCAAGGAGGAGCGCTCCAGCACTGTGCCACCTCCACCAGCTCCAGCAGCAGCTCCCCACTGCTCCCACACCTTCCCACACATGGGTGCAGACACTGCAACAACTGCATCCTATTTCTATTTCTTCAAAGACCCACAAGCCAACAGTTTCAGCCCTTTCCCTTTAACGGATCTCTGATATTTTTCTGGTGGTGATCCATATAATTGAAGCTTCCTGACATGCCAGCTGCTCCCAGGTTCCTTGTCACTACCCTTAGAGAAATGTCCCACAGTTCAGCAGACCACAGACTAAAAGCTGCTGAAGTGAACAAGTCCCGAGATGGGGAACCTCATGATTAAGAGCTCTTTAACCTAGCTGAATCCCTGCCTGCAGGATCAAAGGCGGCAGCTGGAAGGCTTGATATGTTCAGAAAGACATGGTTAATTGTGAGAGCAATTAGCTTCTGCAAGAATTCACCAAGTACATGATGGATTCTCTGTGCCTGGAAGTGTTTAAATCTCAGCAGAGATCCTTTGGAAAGATAAGCTTCTGTTTGGCCGGGGTGGATGGGCTTGATACAGGAATAGCCCATTTTATGCAAGAAGAGATGAACAGAATGGTCTTTTGAGCTGAAAAATCTCTAAAATCTATGAAACTATTAATAGAGAGTGAGACATTTCTAGTGGGTTTGACAGCTAGATGACAAGTCTGTGTTAAATTCCACAGGATCCAAAGAAACTGCTCGGCCTTGTTTTCTGGTATTCTCCAAGGGGTTTCCCACTGGGGGATTTTAGTTTTCCATTTTTTAGCTTTAAAACAATTTTCCAAACTGCAAAACTTCTCCAGCTCTCCTCCTCTTACCTCCCTCTGCTCCTCCGTCCTCTCCTCTGTCTCGGGGAGTATGTGCCAAGCTGTGTGTGGGTGAACCCCTGGGAGAGGAGGCAGCAGAGAGCTGTCCCACATGCATGATGAACAAAGAGGGAGGAGAGACCCGACTTTGCGCTTTCCCACCCCAGAGCAATCTCAGAGCCTGGACATAACCTCCCTTGCAGACCCTGGAGAAGCCCCATGGCACGAGGAGCCCCAGATCACCAGGCTGCACACATTCTGCTGCTCCCAGAATGGTTTGGTTTATCAGTGTTTACCTATCAGTATTTTCCTTTTAACTCTGCTGTGAAACTTTAACCTCCCAAATTCAGCAGCGCACAGCAGCTCTCAGTATCTGTTGTTGGGGGCATGCTTCTCATGCTGTCTCGCTGCCTGCTATCTCATCCACCTTGAATAATGCAAGCAGTTGTGAGGCTGATTACATGATGCAGGTTATTGAGAATTAATAACTGCTTCCAAGACCAATCGTTTCAGCCAATACTGCTGTGAGTTTGTTATTTTACATGCATGTTTTGAAAAAGATGTCAGATAATTGAAAATGCAGCATTACTCCCAATTGTTCATCATCTTCAGTGAACTTCCACCCCCACCAAAATATAAAATCCTCACTTAGGCATGCTGCATCCTCCTTCCTAGCCTTCCTTTGCCGTGCTTGCTTGGTAGGGAAACTCTTCAAGGAAGCCTGACTTACAAGTTTGTACAGCACCAAGATAACAGGCAAAAAGCATAACACAAATAAGAATTACAATACCTTATTTGCTTGCAAGAAGATTGCACTCATGTGAGATCACGTCTGCTCCTTAGCAAGACCTGGGAGCAAAAAAAAACCAACACCATCACTATATGAACAGGTATAACCATAAACATAATAGCGCTAACAACGAGAGTAAACCTCGAGCGTGGCAAGACTGGTGGGGCTGTGCTGGGAATAATGGGATACAAATAAGGGAGAAATATGCCCACCACCTACTAGGCAAAAGAAACCATGGAGCAAAAACTCCAAGGGACTCTTCAGAGGTTAGTGGATGTGCTACAGGGTCTGTTGGGTCGTCAGAAATCGAGAGGAAGAGGTCTACTCTGTGGATATTTCTTCAATGGGAAGTGTCAATTGAAAGTGGAAGAAATGAATGAAAAGATGGCCAGGCCCACCAATAATAATAAAAAAAAAGATTTAGGACATGAAAAGTAGAAGCAGATAGTCTCTGAATTCTGGTGGGATTTCCTGACAGGCATGACAACAGTACTCTGTACTGTGAAAATCTGCTCTCTTATGAGGCTGCCAGTCCTTCAGAAAGCAAAGAGGTTAATGAAATAGAGGTAGAAAAGATTTTAATATTTCCTGCACTTTCTTGTCATTTATATGTGTACTAGGGACTGCATTCTTCCAGAAATCCCAAGTGGAAGAAGTAAAATAACAACCACTTGGAGGATTTAAACTAGAAGTCCCCAATTTAATTCATATTTATAATATGAAGTTTGTATAAACCTGTGGAAAGCCTGGGAAAAATACATAAGCAGCAGCCACTGCTGGAACTACTGGAAGAGGAGTAATTTGCAGAAGGATCCAAGATTTCTCTTGGACGTCCCTTTTGAAGAAGACACTCTGCCTTCTCACAAAGGGGCTTGCCCTTGTGATCATCCTTTGTGCACAGTTCAATGTGCAACACGGCGGGGATGATGGGAAAGGGGTCCCTGTCACACAGAGTTGGATTTCAAAAGCATGCTGCCAGGGAAGATGCAGCCTGGTATTTGAGGATCAGCAAGATCTGGAATGATCTCCAAACAGAGCAGCAGGCTTCAAGTTTCTCAGATAGGTCTCATCACCCCACTCCCTGGGAGAGCTCTCAGCACCTGCCACTTTCCGTTACCAACCATCCCCACAATGCTCCTTACCATCTTCACGATGCTCCCAACCACCCTAGTATTGCTCCAGTGCCTTTAGAGAATACGACCTTTGTTAGTCCCACTTGCAGGTTGTAGCTGGGCATGTATAGGTGGCTGTGTCAGATCCCCAAGACACACATAAGGAGCAAACAGCACAGAGCTGCTGTCTACCTGTCTGCCACAGAGCAGCTCCATCAGCCGGGGCTGAGCCTGCCCCTGGCCCCCCACTGCAGTCCTTGAGCTGGGAATCCAACACCACCAAGATTTACATCTGATTTACAGATGCTTTTTTTCTCCCAGAGCCGTGCTTTGCATGAGCCCAGGTACTGCAGCATTAAATCAGTTTGCAAAGGCAGAGCTGTGCGTGGCAGCATAAGCAGGACTTGAGAGAGATGTGACAGCAGGAGGAAAGAGCCAGTTAGTGCCTGAGCCTCGACCCTGTGTCCAGATGCCAGAAGCCTATGCAGCACCCTGCTGACCACTGCAGCCTGCCTGCCTGGGGACAGCAGTCCCTCTGAGCACTAAGTGTTGCAGGATCAGACTATGAAGATTACAAAAGTGTGATAGAAAGGTAGCCATACAGCCAGTCCCAGCAACTCTGGTGCATATATCTGGATGGAGCTGGAACCCCAGGATCCAGGGTTCATCCCTAGAAGGGCTGATCCCTTCACTCACCTTTCTGCAAAATTGCTTTCTCTGATCTCCGCACTGCTAGACAGCGTGCCTTCTATGGATATTGTTCTCTGCCAGCTGTAACACCAGATGTTTGATAACACAGGGAGCATGTCATCCAGCCAGGGAAAGGCTGTGTCATGGTATAACAGCTACACTTCTTTCCTTCCCCTTTATGCCACCCTAATGTAGTGCAAGAGATTGAACCCTGTAGGTTTTGCCTCTATTTCTATCTAGGACCAAGGAAAGAGTCCTTAGTGCTCTTTCTTGGGAGAGAACATGCAGTTTTCCAGCAGCTGGAACTACTTACATATAAAGAGAGTCCTGTCCTAGGGCAGCTTCCCCAGAGACCCCAGACCAAGCCCACTGCACTGGTGACCCAGCTAAGGCTGCAGCAGTGAAGGGCTGATGTCTTACACCCAAAGATCCTGTTGTTCTGTCTGCTCTACCAGTTCAGAGTGTCTGGTTGCCTCCTCAAGACCTCTCCTACCTGCTTTGCACCCTGAGATCTGGTCAGTATGTCTGTGACCACAGAATGGGTTTTCGCAGTACACAGCCACAGAAATGGCAGCTGTGGATGTGGCCTCTGCACCCACATCTGCCCCAGAGGTTGCTCTTCTGCTGCAGAGCAAATGCAGGAGGTGGGACTCATCTCCCCTAACGTCAGGCGCCTACACACAGGTGACTCTAGACAAGCCAGTCGCCATGGCTCCCTTTGCACCTAAAGGTGATCCAGGCCATACTAACAGTGTCGGGGACGGTGTGCAGTCAGTGCAGGGGAATAATTTTCCAAATCCACTGTGTATAGATCCTCCTACTTTAGGATGGGATGTTTCCTGCCTTCATCTCTTGATGGTACCAACCTGATCTCTATGAAGAAGCCACAAGACAGAAGCTGCTGTTAGATGGATCCATTCAGCTTAGCTGCTCCAGGTCGACAGTAGAGGGTTTTTTTCTAGAGAGGACGCAGAGCAAAAAGGAATCAGCACAACAGTACGCAAAAGCACCTTTGCATCCCATCAGCTAGGGAAGTGCATAGATCATGTGCTACCCCAAGGCACTGCGCCGCTTTGCTCTTCCTGGCCCAGCTCTTGCCAGTTTTGCTTCTCCTAAGCACCCATTTGGCACAACGCCAACCCAGGACTGCAGGCAGCCTTGCAGGGAGCAGCCCCTCGGAGGATGTTGATCCCCTGTGCCAGCGGGAGTCATGCTCTGTCTCACCACGCTCTGTCCCACCATCCCGCATCAAAGGCTCTGGCTTTTAATTAGCCTCTTTGATGCACAGCCTGAGCCTGTATACACTCAGTCTGATTGCATAGCCAAATCAGTTATGATCAAAGCCCACCTCATCCCACTGAGGGAAATGACACTCAGAGACATCCCTGTGTTCATATGATCAAATGCTTCAGAGACACCCATCATTCGGATGAACCCCTTTGCTTGGTAAGAGAGAGGTGCTGCTCCCCAAGGCTGAGTAGTGGCAGCTGGAGCCACAGTCCCACATGTGCAGAATCACATCATCACAGCTCAGGATGAGAAGGGCCAGGATGGATGCCAAGGGAGGGAGGAGGATCCGCTCAGGAAGGGAGTTGTAAGGGCAGGAGGGCAGCCCAGCACAGAATCATAGAATCATAGAATCA
>NW_009198768.1:0-6768 GCF_000690835.1 Fulmarus glacialis | reverse complement strand
GCGCAGGGAGGGCCGGGTGGAGGCCCGGGGTGCCGAGGCACAAAGCCTTCCTCCGAAGCCGGGCGAGCCATGGCTGGGGACGCCTCGGCGGATCAGAGGAGCCGCGCTCCCACCGCGACGGTGCATCCGGCCCCCACGGGCTGGCCTCCCTCTCCCCTGAGCCCCACGGGGAGCTGCTGGGCCACATTTCCACCGCCGGGACGCTGGCTGTCCGGCTGCAGCCTCCCTCCCTGGGACCAAGACCAAATCCCAGGGCATCTTCAGGAGCGCCCACGTCAGCGTTGTCCCCATCAAGACACAGAGGCCCGAGGACCACGGTGCTACCGGCAGCTCGCATCCCAGCCTGGTACACGCCATGCCACCGTACAACACCGTGCGAGGGTACAGCGTATTTTCAGCCGACAAGAAAGGGTAATACACATATACAGGTATTGTCTGATGCCATTTCTATTTCAGATTTCCTTTTGATTATTTAATTTTGTAAATAAAAAAAAGTTAGACACCTTGTTTCATATGCATTTTTTTCCCTTGGATTTTTTTCAACAGCAGTCAAAAGTGCCCCCGCTGAGATTTGTAATGCCATAGCACGTCACATTTCACAGCAAGTATTTGATGTCTCCTTCAAATGCTTCAAATCATGGAGATTATAGTTTCTGCTGACATTGGCAGTTGATGTTAGAAATTCTACAAGGCTGCCAGTTATTTCAGCAGGGCTCTAAGGTGCTAGGAAAGCACTTCCAAATGTTGCTGTTAAAGGTTATAAAAAAGTGCTGGAAAAATTGGCACACTTCTGCCAATCCCGACCAGACTTTTGTCTTGCCTTACAACCTCCACCCTTGCTAAGACTTAGCCCTTGTCTAAGCCCTCCCCTCACTACAAAAACCGTCTAATCGGTTTGAGGCTTGTCAGAGGTTGTCTAAGACTTATCACAAGGCTTTTCTGACTGCGGTAGGTTCAAAATCAGCATCAGTCTTCGCATAGAAGTGTCCAAGTGTCAGGAAAAGAGCTGACAGTCAAGTATTGGAGAAGATAATAATGAGCACGGGAATAATGAGCTATCAGCAACTGTCTTGAAAGGCCAGAATCCCACTGCAGTTTTCCTCTCCCTCAGTCCCTGAGCTGGACTGAGGGCTTGTGAGCCCGTCACTACCAGTCTGGATGCATCCTATAAAGCAAAAGCTTCCAGTCTGTGGCCTGAGGAATGCATAAACCCATCAGACAATGCAGAGGCTCTACTGGGTATGGCTGGGCACAGAGTCTGCAGAACCCATCTAGCCAGAACAAAGGGTTAAGAGGAACATTGTTTTCTATGGCAGGATGCTGTCCATGTCTCCAGCTGAAACCACGTGCTGTGGACTCAATGCCCATGCAGGGAAAAGGCACAAAGGACCAGCAATGCCTCATTTTTCCTGGGTTTGATCTCTGCCCTGAGGATTCAGCCCACATGGATTCACAGCCTCACAATGGCACAGAGTCGGCGAGCTGTGACAGCCTTGCTCCAGAGGACACACGACAGAGGGACTGCCAGGGGATCAGAACGTGATCCTCAACTTCTGCTGACACAACAGGAACCTTTTAACGTGAAGAGCTGCGACCTGAGCTGGTGGAAGCTGATGTCTAACCAGCCACGGATGCCTGGGAGTGAGGCAAACAGCAGGCAGAGGAATGGAAATGGCTTGAGCCTGCCTTGGCCATGGGGCAGGTTAGTGTGTGCTGTATAAAAAAGTGCAAAGGCTGGGACAGCTTCACACTGCTGTAAGACGGCGACAGGAGCACCTCTGTCTGGGGACTCCATGCAGGACAGCTGTGCAGTCCTTCAGGTCACTCTGGGGACTGACAATCCCCCCCAACACAGATCTGCCAGCTTTCCCCACTCCACCAACTGAGCACCAACAAATTTGTTGCAGACATGGCTGTAACTGGAAGCAGTGGTTGCGCTGAAAAACGCAGCTCTTTGGTATGAGGCTCCTTTAAGGGAGTTGCAGGAAGGAATTAAGAAAAAAAAAAAGAGAAGTGGGGTGGTTACCAAAGCTGCTAACAACAGTGCCAGGGAGCCTCAGAGGGCACCAGGACAGCCCAGCGTCACATGCCTAACGCATCCTGTCTCCAGACTTCCTCACCCGCGATGTATGTGGCTTGCACATACAGACTGTCATTCAGCATCAGGAAATCTGCATTGGACAAGAGAGAAAGGAAGCAGCCATCAGATAAATGGAGCAGCTGAAGCTGGCTGGGAGGAGCTGGGCTCTGTGGGAAGGAGCTTCTCCCCACCCAAACATGGCAGCAGGACAGCAGTGTGGTGCCATCCTTGCTATGGCGGCTCTGCTCCATGCTTGGCTGAGATGTGGGGATCTCTCCAAAGGGCTCATGAAACACCACCAGCATCCAAGGGAAGAACCACTGGAGCAAAAGCCCAGAGCAAATCCCAGGCAGAGCGAGTCTCCCTGCAGCTCCCACTGAAGCAAGGGATGAAGATGTGTTCACAGCAGCCCCTGCTTTGCTCCAGCACCCGGGAGCCCTCACACTGTTGTCCCCATACCAGTACCTGCTGTCCTCCTACCAGTACCTGCATCGGAGTCATAATTTAGTGTCCCCTTTTTGTGTTCAATCCCCAGGAGCTGGGCGGGATGCAGAGACGCTGCCTCCAACGCGGTCTCCACCGAGCACCCTTGGACAGAGAAGGGGGAGGCATTAGGGCAGCAAACAGCCCCATTGCCAGAGCAGCCCAAACCCCCCTGGCTAAGGCAACTGTCAGCCTGGCAGGGACCCGAACTGGAACACCCTTGCCACAGCTGTAGGGAGCTGGGCAGGGAAAACATCCTTACGGGAGGCAGCGGGAAGAGAAGAACTGAACACCTAGAGTATGGGGAGGGGAAAATCATTCACCTTTGTGAGAAAGGAGCAGGAGAGTTCACCTCTCATTAGTGCTATGGATTAAAATGAAACCTCCCCTGAAAAAGGTGCTCATCTGAGGCCAGTGCCGCTGATCCCAGCCCTCCTCATTGTCTCAGGCAAGAGGGAATGTTCCCTGGTGGAGCAGACACAGCTAGCAAGAGCGAGACCTCTTCCCGAGTCAACGTAGGGAGCAACAGCTTGTGGACAAGGCTCATTTACCTGTGGCTTCTTGGAAGTGTCGCACACACGTGTCCATGGTTGCCACACTACCACTCAGGGTCTTTGTGCCTGGGAGAGGAACAGGACGGCACTGAGTAGGTTCCACAACTCATAGCAAGGAGAAGTGGGGCAGTGGGAAAGCATAATGTGACCAAAAGGGGTAGAAATCCTGGGTCGCATGTCTTTTGCAGGACGGCACTTACCTGCAATGTAGGTGTTCAGCCCATCAATCTCCACCACCTGCTGACCCAGCGTGTGCCGACCTGGTGCCAGCCCCATGCCAGCGATTGCATCCGTCACCAGCACCAGGCCTGAGGAACGCAAGGAAAGAGGCTGCGTTAGCTTTGCAGCTGACCTTGCTGCAGCTCCAAACCCTATGCCGTGCTGGTCCTCTCAGAAAGGGGACAAAGCATCTCTAGCCACGTCCGACTGAAGCAAGAGAGCTAGTGGATCAGCATACATGGCTGTGACCTCTTTCAGGCAGCGAGGGCAGCATGCCACAGCACTTGCACGAGTGTTTTGTGGGAGATGGCACAGCGCTCAGGATGGCTGGTGACACTGTGTGGGCCCAGCATGGCTCACCTTTGGGGTGGGCTCGGTGGGCTATTCGCAGGGCGGCAGGGTTGGTGTGGATGCCATCAGAGATCATGCCATAGAAGATTCTTGTCAGCAGCCCCACGATCCCAGGGTCACGATGGTGGAACTGCCCGAGGGGAGAGAGGACAAGCTGTGGAGCATCACCAGGACTTGTGGGCTGAGACCCTTCCCATCAGGGGACGCAGCTCCCATCTCTATCAAACAGTGCCTGGCAGCTGCGTCCTCCATCCTTTACCAGACAAATCTGGGCATTTCCTCAAATTTCAAGAGCCACTACAGTCTCAACCCTCTTTTAGATCAGGCAGTAGAAACGTAAAGCCAGAGGTTCAGTGCTGAAACCTCATTGCAAGGCCTGTTATGAAACAAGCTGGGGAGAAGACGCATCGGTGGGGAGCAGGAGAGAAAGCACGAAAAGCAGTACCAGTGCAGGGCAAGTGCCCTCGGCTACTCACCGGCAACATGGCATTGAAGAGGTGAGTGATGAAGGTAGCACCGTGCTGCACAGCCTCCTCAGCCTGGGAGAGATTAGCCACCGAGTGACCTGGGAACAAAGACCAATGCATGATTTTTCTTCCCATCTCTCCATTTATTTCCCTGCAGGGGTGAAGATGCTCTGTCACTAGGACTCTACTCTGATGCCCCACCCTGGGCTGAGGTCTGACATGCCCGCCTCGGCACAGAGGTGTCTGGCCATGACCATGGGGGACTCTGGCAGTGGGTGTTTCACCTGAACACGTTCACTGTTCACATCACAACTGTCACAAATGCTGCCTTGCTCCCAGAGGCTAGAGGCTGGGCTAGAGGTCCAAGGACACGCCTTTCTGCTGTCCTCAGATATTTAAAGGCTTTATAGAGAGCTGTCAAGAGAGTAGAGACAGTGGGGACTTTGCCAAGAAAGAATATGGGGATAAAACTACCCAGAAGGAAAAGTCTGTTTTCCCCAACACGGACAGCGGCTCTAATGCTTTGTGGGCAAACTTTGCCTTTCTGTGGTTCTTCGCTTTCTGTTGCTGTGAGATAAGAGATGTTCTGCTGTATGAATGCCCTTCTCACTTAAGTTTAATTTCACCCTGAATAACTGCCCCCTTTTCTTTTTTTTAAAAAAAAAGGATTTCTTTAATGATCTGAGGCAAAGAAGAGTTTGTGAAACAGAGGAGAAGAAAAATGCAGCCAGTTTTAAGTCAGTGGCCTGCAAGGCAGTGGAGGGAGAGGTCTCCTACAGCACTTCCAGTTGAAAAACAGAGTTATCAGAACTCAACAGTAACCTCTGGAAAATTATTTCACCTGTCAAACAAGTCAGTTCAAGCAGTTGAACTTCGGAGTTTGAACCTTTCCACATCATCAACCCTCAATTACATCTTTATTCAAGTAAGACTGCTATTCTTTCCTGTGTATTTACAGCACCAAATGCTACCTCGTTAAACTGCAGGGGCTTTGCAATCAATATGAAGTTTGGCCCTTACCGTACAAAGGGTGACAGATTCGCAACTTCAAGTGAGGTCCCCATTTGTGACAGGTCTGTCACCTTTTGCCGCCAGGCAAAAGAAAATCCCACCCCGTCCAGTTGCACTGAGACACCATTAGAGATGCTACAGCCCCGAGAGAGGGGCTGCCTGGCCCGTGTGGCACAGGGAGATGGAGCCTCCCTAAGCCTCCTCCTCCCCAGCCCTTACCGAGTGAGACACAGATGCCCCGCTTGGTGAGTTCCTGGATCACCTCACTGCTCCTCTTCATCTCGGGGGCCAGGGTGACTATCCGGACACAGTCCAAGTACCCATAGGTGGCAAGCAGGTCCTGGAAGGCACCTGCCTCGAAGGTACGGAGGCAGTGCTCTGGGTGCGCCCCTTTCTTCTCCTTGCTGATGAACGGTCCTTCCAGATGGGCCCCTGCCCAAACAGGAACACAAAGCCATGACCCTTCCTCTCTCCACCAAGAAACCTGCTGTGTCTACCCTGCTCCAGTCGAGCTCTTGCCATTCTCCCACAGCAAAACGCATGCCTCAGGTAACTCTGAGTTCAGCACAGTGAAAGATGCAGCGCTGGAACTGGCCAAGCCAAGCCACCCCACTGCCATTACTCTGTGGGGCCAAAAGGGCTGGAGCGGTGCGTATACGATGGCAGAGGCCATGGCAAAGGCCAGGCACAGGTTGAGGGAGAAAGCGCGTCTGTGCCCACCTGTGTATCCCTCCCTTTGAGAGAGCTCCAGCCCCATTTGTGCTGTCCCTACAGTAGCTTCTTTCCCCTTAACAATGAACAAGATAATTGCCTACCTAGAATAGCATCAGAGAGGATAGCGAGGGACAAAACCACTTACCCAGGATACCTGCTCCGTGGGCTCCACCATTTCTTATACTGATCTGAGGGAGAACCTAGAGAAAGGGGTTTGTCAGACGTGCCACCCCAGACACAGCACCCCAGCCTGCCAAAACAAACCCAAACCTCAGGTCCGGAGAGAGCTTTGTAGCTGGACCACTTGGGACCATCAGCCAAACACAGCTCGCAAAGAAAAAGCCAGCTGCAAGCCCCATTGTGCAAAGCTGGCCTGGGAGACATCGCTGTCTCAGCGGTCTAAAGGTTAAGGGCAAGAAATCCAGGGGTAGAGTTCAGCTCCTCATGCCCACGGCTTTTCTGCCAAGGCAATTATCCCAGTCTCTGCAGACCCAGCCTTGGCCCTCTCACCTCTTGGTACTGACCTCAGCCCTTTGTCACCCTGCAATGAGAGGGGGAGAAACTCACTCACCTGGTGGTACACAGATGGAGGAGAGGTCACCAGGGTGGGACAGAAGGAGGTCACTCCATGGGAGAGGATTTTCTGACTGACCAGGTCAATCCCTGATTTGAAGTCATCTGTAGCCAGGGAGAAGTCCACCCCAAAGCCTCCTGCACCATGAACAAAACAGAGGTGAAGATGCAGCCTCCCCAGTGGACGTTTTCCCACCTGAAAATGCCAAAGAAACATCTTGTGTGACTGGAGTGAGCCACTTCGTTTGTACAGCACTGACCAGAAGCAAAGGTCTCCACCAGCGCTTCTCCTGTCCTACATTCGCAAGGCTCCGCG
>NW_009198767.1:0-661 GCF_000690835.1 Fulmarus glacialis | reverse complement strand
GGGGTTCCCTCCGAGCTGTACGTCTGCGCGGGGGACGAAGATCCCCCCCCATGCAAACAACATACGCCACTGGTGATCCGGGCAGGTCCGTTTACTCCTGCCAAATGCTGCGGTGAGGTCACGGGCCGGGCCCAAGGCTGACGTGCAAAGGATAAACGCAGCTCTCCCCAGGCGCATCCAGGAAGGCCAGTAGCTGCGGGTGGCTTGGGAGGAGGGAGAGTGCAAGGACACTGCCAGAAGACAGCTTCGAGGACACCGTGTGAAATGTTATCAACAAGTGTTATTACATTGCTTGCTTAAATGATTTGAATCAAAATTTGAATTCGTATTCTTGGAAGTGCTGCATATATATAGCAATAATGGTACATACATAGTCGTATATATGCGACTTGTTCCACGTGCATGTGTTTTTGTTACTCATGCTACTTGTGGCCTGTGCCTCTAAATTCTGTAAAATGTATCAAGTACTTCAAAATTTTTGTTGTACTTCAATTTTATGTTGTAACGACAACATGGTTGATCTACTAACGTAATTATTTGTAATTCCCTATTCTGCTTTTAAACACATAAGCAGATCACTAACTCAAATGCGCGAACCGTTATTTTACTTTGCAATTACAGAGCAACTTCCGTTCCTGCAGGCGAAGAGCCGTTAGCGGGC
>NW_009198766.1:10866-11127 GCF_000690835.1 Fulmarus glacialis | reverse complement strand
CGGCGCAGGCCTCGGCCGTCAGCCTTCCCGAGCCGTCCGCCAGCGGGAACGAGAGCGGGGAGCAGCCCAGGCTGGGGGGGCTCCTCCTGCCCCCCCCGAGGAACGCTGCCACCACCACTTCTACCCTCAACCTGCCCACTCCTGTCTCGGCCTCTGCTGCTCTGCCCGGGGTTGGGGTGGATTTGAGCCTCCCCAAGCCAAAGAAGAGGACAGAGCCGGTGCGGATCACGGCGCCCGAGTTGCACAAGGGAGAGTATGAAA
>NW_009198766.1:734-10850 GCF_000690835.1 Fulmarus glacialis | reverse complement strand
GGAGGCCCGCTCAAGCCCTCCCGAGAAGGAGCGCCTTCGTGCGTGAAATCCTCTTCCCGGAGCAATCCCCCTGTGGATTTGTTTGCCCCATAAAGCACAGCGTCTCTTTCCTCGCCCTCTCCCATCATAATATAGCAAAGTACCAAAACCTATTGTTGTGGCATCTATGGGGAGATTTGTCCCGGCTGCCAACCCTAATCCTAAAGCGCTTTGCAGAATTAAACTGATATAGAAACCTTATTTATAATCATAATACAGCAAAACCCAGATTATCTGCACCCTTATTTATTACTGAAGTTAACGAGTTGACGATGGGGAGCTGTATGGCCTTATGTGGTGGGGGTATCCCAAAAAAGTCTCCTTTTTTGTTTGCTGTGCAATTGCTAGATTTTCCTTTCAATTTATTGCTAATTTATCTAACGGCTTCAGGCATCCTCTGACCTTTAGGTGATCATTTCCCTCATAGCTTGTGCTTTTTCGTGTTTGCAGTGCCCTGTGCCTTACGGGGCTCCTGAGCACTGAATCCAGACAGCCCCGTGGCAAGAGCAGGGAAAGGCAGGTCCCTGTCCCCCTTTTTTTTTCTGGGTGTCTCCATTGACCAGCTTTCCTTCTCTCCCCTCTGCTCCTTCACTCTGGGACGGTACTGTCGTAGCACGGAGGTGATGATCGCGTGGCTGCGGCTGTGTCTGGCCTCGGTCGCTGGTTCTGGTGAGACGTGAGTGCCTCTGGCTATAGGAAGAGCTGAACTGCGAAGCTTAAGGGTCATTTCTGCGGGGACAGGTAGCTCGAGGAAGAGGTTTGAGTATGGATTTCTAAACGGTGTCAATTAATAGGGGTCTGCCAGTATCTTGGGCCTGGGGGAGCTGAAACGAAGCCAGCGCATCTCGCTTTGCTGGAAGAGCATGAGGAGAGCGGGTGAGAGGACGCAGGCTTCCCGGCCGTCCCTGAACCACGCTCTGCTGCTCGCCGATAACCAGCCCGGTTTGGCAAATCCCAGAGCCAGAGCTCCTCGTTCCACGGCTCCCAAACACGGCAGAGGCGCGCTGGGCGGTGGGACGTACGGTTTTCCCTTTTAGGCAAACGGATGAGGGATATCCCATTCTCTCATACCCACTTTTTGCTTACTCACTTTCTTGCAGCGCTTTGGAACAGGCGCTTTGTAATAAAGCAAACGTTAGGGCTCTTCGCTTCCTCACTGGTTATACAGTTACTGAAACAAGCTCAAATGAAAGAAGATTTGTTCCTCCCCTTTATCTCCCCCTCTGTGTTCCAGTGTATTGGCTTTGGACAGAAATACTGCAGGTTGTCAGTGTCAAGCGAGTGAATGAATGTTGAAGGGAGAAAAAGTACCTTAAAACCAGAGCTGGTCCGAGCGGTTCCCGTTTGGGATTCCTGGAAATCCCTTGGCCTGTAACTGACGTCCTCGCTCGTTCCTTCTTTCTCCTTAAAATACCTCCCGTCCCTTTTGTTTGCACCTGTGGAGACGTTCCTGGGCAGTCTGCTTTATCTCCTCTCTCCCAAATGCAACATGCGGGTTTTATGGCAACTCTTGCCTTGCCTTTATTTATGCATGTTCTTTGTCTTTGTCCTGTTTTATAATTTAGATAGTAAACTGGCAGAAGACCTTGTTTCCTGTAATCTCTTTAAAGTGCTCTGCAAAGCTATAAAACGATAAAGATGTTCAGGGCCTTTTCTGATGCCAGAGACGACCAGACTTTCTACTCAAGTTTTAAATGGATATTTAGCAACTCCAATGTTACTGTGAACAATTCCCTGTTAATCCCCGCAGTGAATTTTTACACCCTTGCTTTGTGTGGTTTTGTGTTTCCCCTCTATTAATGTAACGTTGTCTGTTACTTTGAAGGAGAGCGCTGACCTTATGCTGTGCCGCTTGCGTTCTTTGCCTTGCTTTAGGTTTATTTTCCTGTGATTTATTTAGGAAAAAAAAAAAAAAGTGTTTGAGCTGTTGGCTCTCTAAATGCTAATTTCTGGCAAGAGCCAAGTATGTAGAATCTGAGTTTCTCTACCCACCCGCTCTGCTTTAGAGCAAGATTAAAAAGCCGCCTTGAAAATTCGGAATTTTGAGTTAGCGAATCCTTTTTTTTTTGTTCCATAAGTTGCATAAATGAGCTCAAGTGGGAGATTATTGTTTGGCTGTGGATGGATTGCTCTTACGAGATTTTTTAAGAGGTGATGCTGACTTGTTTGCAAAGCTTCAGGTTTTACAGCAGAATGCAGCTTATTTTTCTGCCTCTGCCCAGACCGCGGCAGACCCAGCTGTCTCTAAATACAGTGGCAAGCACCGTGGTCCTGCTTTCACTGTGGACAGTTTATTTATCTCTCGTAGTAGTAACCAGGGCAGGCTTTTATCTCTCTTTGCCCTGACATAGATGCATCAGCAAGACTGTGAAAAAGAGCTTGACCACATCCCGCTGTTGCTTTTTAGCTCGGCTCTTGGCAGATTATAAATCCAGATCCGCGTTACCGTGATTCTTTGGCTGGTTCAAACTGAAAATTAATAAATTGCATAGTGGGCGGGCTTTTTTATTTTAATAACACAAGTTTTGCTAAGCTCTGTTTTTCTTTCTCAGTCAGATTCAGAGGAAGATGAACCAGCAAAGAAGAAAACTACTCTTCAGGTAAATACCTAGGATATTCAATTAAACAAGTTTCACAGGAAAGAAGCATTTGACTGTGACAGATCTTGGGCTTCCAGAAGTGTAGATCAGCCACTCTGATTAGCGTGTGGCTTTTAGTGTATAAAATTCCTTGGGGTGTCAAGTCCCTTTTTTTTGGCAATTTTATATATTTAAATCCCAGAAAAATAGGCATTAATTTGGGAAGTTGGCAGATATTTGCAAGTACCACGTTTCCCTTAGAAGTCTCACTGGCCTTTTGTGCAGGAAAGCCCTGCAGCATGTTCGAAGTAGCAAATGATTGTGCTGAGCAATGGGAAACCCATTAATGTTGGTAGAATTGGAGGAGATAATTGGCAGGGAGTCAGGAAAACAAAATAGTCTCACTCATTTCTCTTGTTTCTGTGAACCATTTGCCCTGCATGAAACTCACCAGGGACGCGGCGAGGGCTCTGGCTTGTCCGCTTTGCTTCCTCAACCCAAAAATTTGACAGTGAAAGAGACCAATCGGTTACTTTTGCCCTACGCTTTCTCAAGGAAAGCAGGAGAAAACGCCTCTGATTCAAAGCCCGCTAAGGCCCCGACCTCTTCCTCCAAAACAAAACCTCTGTCCAAGCCAGCGGTGCCCACAACTCCTTCTCCGTCTGCCATCAAAGCTGCTGCGAAGAGTGCTGCCCTGCAGGTAACCAAGCAGATCACGCAGGAAGAGGACGACAGCGATGAAGAGGTCAAGCCAGAGAACTACTTCTCCTTGTCTGACAGGAACGAGCCCAGCGTCGTGGGTGCCGAGACGTACATGTACTCTGGCACGGTGGTGTCGGAGGACCCACCGCCCGGGACGGAGACAGAGCCCCAATTCCAGGACGCTGCTGCTAATGCCCCTCTGGAGTTCAGGACGGGTGCGGGCTCCAGCGGTGCTCAGCACAGCTGGGCACCCAAACCCGGAGAAGAGCCGTACAGCCAGTTCCCTGCCTACAGCGAGACTGGCGTGGCTGGTGCCTATTATCAGGTGGGTTCACTGACTGGGAGGCGAAGCTTGATGCTGCTGCTCTGAAAAGGCTCCAAATTAGTGACTGGAGCAGGCTGCGCCTCGTGGAAATCTAACCCGTCTGAGCTAGCTGGGACAAGGAGCAGAGATCCACAGCACTTAGCACAACAGGATTCCTCTGGCACGAGAGCCGTAGATGCTCTTTGCTGGATAAATGTTTAATAGCTGCACTCATTTTAAAATGCCCCTGCGCAACTGCCCCTGTTGTTGTCAGGGTGCAGAATCGGGGCTTGCCAGAGCTGGTGTCTGAAGCCAGGTTGTTTCTAGTAATTCAGCAAAGTATTTGTTGTTGAGTACCTCTGAAAAAATGCCCTGTACTCCTCAGTAGTGCCAGAGTAATGAGATGTGATTAATGACTACTTCGGTAAGTCTTGGGAGGAGGTACATGCATAACGTACTGTGCTCCACAGGGGCTACATCCCTCTAAGTGAAAAGCGTCAGCTCACGGGGTGAGGTACACGACTCAATGCTCCGTCTCGGGACCTCTGTGTATGGTTGCCCCAGGATCGATCTTGCTTCGCTCTTGTGACAAACTGGTTTTCCTTTTGCTGACAGGATTACTACAGCAGCGGGTACTACCAGGAGATGGAACCAGCCCAGGCACCGCCGCAGGAGATGAGCACTGATTCCTCCTTCATAGATGACGAAGCGGTTGGCACTTTACTGTCTCTTCCACTGTGGAGTTTGCATTTAAGCTCTGCTAGAGCGTGGGACCCGCTTGGCAGCCACACTCCCCACCGGCACAATCTGTGCTTCATGCAGGGTTCTTGTTCCGTGGGGTCCAGTGCTGTGTTGTGGACACTTGCGGGTCTCTTGAGCTACTGCTCCAGATGGGTTTGCTTGCTTTATAAGTAGGTGATGTTTGTTATTTCCTCCGAGCCCAGTCGCATTCTCATGAAGGGTATTTAGGGCAGACAAGGTGCATAGAGTGAAGATGTTGCTTGCTGAGGTGCAGATGAGCTACCCTTCAGATACCTTCACATCCTCTAGCACAGTGGTGAATTCCCCACTTATGTCAAATGCTCAAAAACCTGTTTGAAAAAACCCTTTCCCATTGTTGATCTAAGCTAGAAACTGCCAGCCTCGTTAGTTGAGCCAGTCAGTGCTGCAGAAGACAGTAGCCCATGTGTGCTCGCTTCTTTGAGGAGCCTCTTTGCTTTGGAGGTGGATTTGTCTTATGGGAGGTGGATGTGTTAGCAGCAAAACTTCAGGTGCCTCCCTAGCACTTAAAATGAGAGACCCAGGAGTCTGAGGGTCTTCTCCTGAGCAAGACTGAAAGCAAGAGTAAACGCTGTTTTCCCTTCTGCATAGGAAAGTGAGATTATAACCTTCATGCTAAGTAGTTTTAAGATATTCTGATCTATAGCAAAGCAGAACTCTTCTAAAGAAAAAAATCCTGCTTGGGAAAATGTTTGTTGATGTGTCCTGTCCCATGCTTGGGGAGCTCAGGCTCAGACCCCACCTACCTTTACTTGTTTCAGGTTAACATTGGCACGTGACGTGTGTCTGTAACTCCGGTTGGTTTTGTTCTTCTTTCAGTTCAAACGTCTGCAAGGCAAGCGGAATCGAGGGAGGGAAGAGATCAACTTTGTGGATATCAAAGGTGACGATCAGCTGAGTGGAGCCCAACAGTGGCTGACCAAATCCTTAACAGAGGAGAAGACCATGAAATCTTTCAGCAAGGTACAGGCAGGAGGGGAGGAGTGCTGGCTGGGATTTTGGAGACCTCTGTTCAGTTCCCGTTTCAGCCACAGCTGGAGCTATGCAGTTACCAGGCTGGGGGGTCAGAGACCCTTGTGTTGTGTGTTGTATAAATAATTACGCATGAGAGACCAGTAGAGCTTCTCAAAACATAGTCCCAGCGTGCAGGTGGTAAAGACCAGCCAGGAACTGCTTCAGCCTAAGGAATCTGCCCAGAGCTGTTTAATAGGAAACAAATGCTTCTTGAAATGGCTTGTGCAAGCTCTTGTCTTGTTTCGCTGTCTGGGTCAGTACCTTTCCAGGCTTAACAGTTCACTTGCTTTTGCTTTCTAGAAAAAAGGAGATCAACCCACGGGACAGCAAAGGAGAAAACACCAGATCACATACCTGATCCACCAGGTGAGTGCCCTCCCTCTAGCGCGCAAACCGATCCGGGCAGAATTACAAGGCTCGGTGCGTGGCAGCACGAGGCAGAGCTGGTGGAGCTGCTCTTTCAGCAGCTGGGGACCAGGGGCTGACCCCGACTAAGAGCCCTGAGTTCCGGGTGAGACTTGCAGCGGCTCTGACGGGGACGGAGGTGGCCGTGCTGCGGGAGTGTCCTAGCCACCGCCGGCCCAAACAGCCTCGTGTTGTAGTGCCTTGGCCTCAAGGGTGTCATGGCACTGAGCTTCTAGCTTGCTTTTTGCTGTGCTTCGCTCTTCCCCTCCCTCCAAGCTCCAGTGCGTGTGAGGTTGTATGTGTTGCGAGATTCTCTGCTTCCTGTCTTAATTCCACATCGTGCGGTTAGCAAGCGGCTGCTGAGACCGTCCCATAAGAGAAGCTGTGTTTCAGCATGAATGAAATGCCCGTGCATCCCAGTTAATTCAGGCCTCTGTCAAGATAATTGTGCTAACTCCTGTAATGAGGCTTCACGCTGAAGTGCTCTGTAATCCCCGTCAGCAGGGGCAGAGGAGGGTGAAATACTGCTGAGCCAGTGAGCAGCCACGCTGATGTCAATCCTCTCCATTTCTGCAGGCGAAGGAAAGAGAACTGGAACTGAAAAACACATGGTCTGAAAACAAGCTCAGCCGACGTCAGACTCAAGCCAAATACGGATTCTAACGCCTCTGTCCCATTTTTTGGCTCTTGTGCCAGGTGACCTGCAGTGTCGGATTTCTCCTGGCCTTCTGGAGATCAACCAGGCCCCGTGTAGAACGTGGTCTGCTCGGCGGGTGGGAGGATACTGCGCTCCCCTGCCTGTCAGGAGAAAGGTTTAATGCAAACCGGTCCTGAAACTCCACCTGTAATCTTTCCCCTCCCTCCTTATAAACAATAATGTGGAAGGTTCAAATCAAGTCTTTCGTACGACTGGTGACAGTCCCAGGGCAGCCGCAGGAAACGTGCCTGGTGCCAGGCTCGGAGCCGTTGTCCTGTAGGTACGGGGGCTGCTCCTCTGTCGACGTAGCCTCGCCACTGGAATCTTAGGCAGAGTCTCAATAAATTTCCAATTCCCATTTTGCTCCTTTCTTGGGCTCGCTGTGCATTGAGAGTGTAATTTTTCTTTCTAAAAGACAGTGAGTTTCAAGAGCAAGCCTGGCTCTTTTTTTTTTTTTTTTTTTTTTTGTCCTTTTATTTCAGATGTCCTCATGGCTGCTTACTCATGTCCAAGTAAATCCAGTGCTCCTCTCATGCGAATGATTTTGATACCTTTTTTTTTTTTAAAAAAAAGGTGGTTAAGTTAGCGTTGTTGTTCTCAGCTCCAGCAGCCTGTATGTCTCCAACCATGCTGAGGGGAAACTCCTTTACAGGTCAGAACTTGCAATAGAGGTGAAAACGCCCTGAGTGTGGAACGCACAAAAAGCAGCGAGGATCTCTCACCCAGCACGAGGCGCTGCTGAGGGCTTTTGGATAAACGTGATTGATGTGTGTATGTACGTTTCTCCTCCTTTTTTTCCCCTCTTTCCTCCTCCCCCTGACCCAAGGCCTACAGTGCTGTACCAGGCTGCTTTCCAGACTTGTTGAACCGAGTATTCCCAGTGTCGCACGGTGCAGTGCAGCTGGCAGTGAGCTCGGCAAGTGAAGCAGCAGTATTTCCTCTGAGCAGACGCAGATGAAAGCTGCCAACTGTACATTTTTTTTCTTTTTTCCCAGCTTGTTTCTATCAATTCTGTTTCAATTAAGTGTTAACTTTACCCTCCTGGCTGGGAAGAGGAGACCATGTCCGGCCTTAACTTTTAAAAATGAAATCTTTCTTTTATTTAAGGTATTAGGTCTAGGCGATATGACTGCAAATCATGTGCAGGCTTGCTGGCCAGATCCACGTATCTTTAGCCAAATCTCTGTGGCCTCACTTAGTTTGTTATTCACCAAAGTGTGTGATGCCGAAGGGAACAGAGAGCTGGTCTGGTTATTTAACTTACATTCCCACCACTAAGGGTTATATTTGTTGTAACCGCAGCTAAAACAGCTAATATTTGTTACTCCATTTAGAAAAACTCCATGAGGTTGTTTTTCTCCCATGTTACCTGTTAAAAACAAGCAAACAAACCCCCATGAATGAAGTCTTTTCTTAGAATATTTTAAAATAATCTGATTTCTAGTTTAGTTCCCTGGATGTTTTAGTACTTTGCAGAGCCCGTTTTGAGTATTTGAATGACCAGAATAAAGTTACTGTTGAGTAATTTATTCATATCTTATATGTACAGTGAAATCCTCTGAAAAGAGATTTGATAAAAGGAATAAACTTTTAAATGAACCGAACCACACCTGTTTCCATCGCGAGGTGCTCAACTCCTTGCTCGAGGCATTGGTTTTCCTTCTCCCCTCCCCGGAAAGGCTGAAACACCTTCGCGGCAGCCCGTGTTTCGGGGGCGGCCAGCTCGGTTTATTCGCAGAGCGGACGCTGTTGCGCAGCCGGTGACGAAACGTTTGTCTGAGGGAGTTTGTTCCGCGTGGCCCATCCGGGGTGCGAACCCCAGCACCCCACCGCCGTGGATTCATCTGTTTAAAACGATGTTCGCGCTCGGAGTGTGGCGAGGCAGCTCCCGGTGGCAGTGTTAAAGGCAGAGCATCTGCCATGGGGCAGGCGGCTCTGTCCTCCGGCGGACCGCGTGCTCCCAAACTCTTCTTCAGCGGCCTTGGTGGGATTGCGGAATCCTGGAGCGAGCTGAGAGGGAGTCTGAAGCTGACGGGTTCCCCTTTTTTTTTTTATCCATTTCGGTGTGTAATGGCTTATTTTTAGCACTAGTGGGGAGTTACGAGGATGGGAATCAGGGCTGACTCGCGCTCTACTTTTAGCCATTTAAGAGCAGCAAAATGTAGGCTTGTGAAATGCAAAAGTGATTTTTTTTTTTTTTTTCCCCGAGAGGTAAAAGAAAACAACTACAACCCTACAGCTCTCCTTTTCCCTCCCTGTCTCGAAGCTCTAACACGTCTGAGCGTGGGGCTTTGGCTGTCCTCGTGCGCTTTCTGCTCCATTTAAGGCTGGGTGCGTTCTCTGCTGTCATTTGACTCGCTGTCGTTTCAGACAAAACGATGATTCCGGGGATTTTGCACGCCACTGGGCACCACCGGGGCCGGCACCACCACGGGGCAGCCCTGGATGGTGTCACCGACCAATTTGGTCCTTGGCGTTGGTGCCATCCCGTGTTTTGTGGCAGGGTTTGGAGGTGTCGGCACCAGGCTTGTGATGTTTGGTGTGGCCCTGCCTGCCAGGCTGCGGTATCGCTCCGGCTTGCGGCCAATTTAATATCTGACTCTGGATGCACCAGCTGTGCCTGAAACCCATCTCTGGTTTTACTGTAATAGCCTTTTCCGCCCTCATTCTATTAATAGAAATCTCTTTCTGAATGTGTTCAAAGATAAATTAAATCCGTTCCTCTCTTAACTGTCTCGCAGGGCTTGGGAAGTGGGCTGCTGGGTCAGGAAGGGTGTGGGAATCCCAGTGCGGAGCGGACTGGCATCACTGGTGCTGCTGGGGTGCTGGTTGTCTGCGGACCTCAGACCTCTCCTCCCAGGTCTGAGGGATTCCTTCGGCGGTGAAGGAGCCTGAGAGCTTCCTTCTGCTTGGGGGTTGTGAGCCGGGAACTGTCTCGCAGGGCTTGGGAAGTGGGCTGCTGGGTCAGGAAGGGTGTGGGAATCCCAGTGCGGAGCGGACTGGCATCACTGGTGCTGCTGGGGTGCTGGTTGTCTGCGGACCTCAGACCTCTCCTCCCAGGTCTGAGGGATTCCTTCGGCGGTGAAGGAGCCTGAGAGCTTCCTTCTGCTTGGGGGTTGTGAGCCGGGAGCTGGGTCTTGTCTTAGACCTACCTGCGCGGGTGGCTTAGAGATGGTCTCCAGAAAGCTGCTCGTAAATGTTCTCAGGTCCCTTCTGCCCCCCGCGGCTCGCTTTGCGGCGCTCACCCTCCGGCCATAAACAGGATCATCGAACTCCAGTGGAGGGTTCGTCATCGTGCCCTGGGGAATCCGCAGGGAGAGGTGAAGGGAAATGGCCGTGAGATCGTGCCTTATCAGGTGGAGATTTGACTTGAAAGCCAGGACATGGTTGAAAGTCGGTCCTTCACCCTCCCAGCCCTCAACTTTGCTCCCGCTTTGGGCTGTGAGCTGGGGACCGTCACTCCAGCATGGAGCCCTGGGCCGGGGACCCCCTTCTCCCCCCCGTGACCCTGCGGTGGAGCAAACCCCGACCCACCAGACGGGTGGTCTTGCCGAGGCGTCGCGTTGGGACCGAGCTCTAGAACCAAGAGCGGCTCT
>NW_009198766.1:291-636 GCF_000690835.1 Fulmarus glacialis | reverse complement strand
GCTGCCGCCTCTTGGGGGCCTGGCTGGACACGCTGCGGAAGAGCCGGCGGTGAGCACGGGATTTGGGGGGCAGCGTGGAGAAGGCGCCTTGGGCCCCCCTGGGAAGCGGAGGGGGCAGGTCCTGCCGGGTCAGTGCCACCTCGGAGTAGATGTTCTCCTCGGGGCCGGCGCTGGGGCTTGAGCCCCGTCCCATGGCGTAGAAGGGGATGGGCTCTTCCAGCTTGTAGTAGGTGGAGGAGCTGGGTGCGATGCCCTCGTGGGGCTCGGCGTAGGTGTGGAAGCACATGAGCTGCTGGTACTTGGCATCGGTGGGCTGGGGCCGCGCGTGGGGGTCCCGCGGGGTGC
>NW_009198766.1:0-248 GCF_000690835.1 Fulmarus glacialis | reverse complement strand
CTGTCGGCGGGGCCCTGAGCCGCGGCCAAGGAGCTGGCCTTGGCTGGGAGCGGCGGGGGGATGCTGGGAGCCTGGGGAAGAGATGGGAGAGGTTGGAGGTGAGGGCTGGAAGTGGGTCTGGCGTGGATCTGTGGTGGCTGGGGCTGCGTCCCCCATCCCGGCTGCATCCCCATCCGGGCTGCATCCCTCCACCTCGTGACAGCTTTGGCCAGGCTGCAGCTTCTGTCTTCGGGAAAGTGCCTCCATCC
>NW_009198765.1:12914-13175 GCF_000690835.1 Fulmarus glacialis | reverse complement strand
AGTGTCCAGAGAGGATGAGCCGTGCCTCCGGTCTCCCGTCCCAGACCCATCCTTAGGGCGAAAGAGCAGGGGCAGCTCTTTGGAAACCTCATGGATAAATTTTTGAAGCCTGTTTTGCACACAGTATCACAGCAGAGAGGGCTGCAGGGACAACCTTGGATGCTGGTCCCCATATCCCAAAAGGGCTCTGCAGCTGTGGGGGTAAATCCTGGCACATCTCAGGAAGGTGTCAGCAGCTTTGGGAAGGAGAACACCATCGGA
>NW_009198765.1:3645-12893 GCF_000690835.1 Fulmarus glacialis | reverse complement strand
AGAGACCTGGAGCCCCTTCCTCCGGGTGTGCGGCTGCAGGCTTACCCGCCTCCTGCAGCTCCCCGGGAAGCATTGGGATTTCTGGTTGGCAAACTTGGCTTTTCTTGCACACTTCCAGGGATGCAGCCTTTAAAGCCACGGCTTTCCCGGTTCACCCCCTGTTCTGCTTGTGCTGGCAAGAGTCCACTGTGGCATCTGCCGGATCTGCTGTAGGAGCATGATCAGGGGCTGAGGTGTATTTCTAGCCTTGATAAATAGCAGAGCTGCCTGAAATCGCTTAAAAGACTTTTTTTTTCTGAAAATTCCTTCTCTGGAGCTTCTTGGGATGTAAAGCTCTGCTCTGAATGCTGCTTCTACCCGTAGAGAGGAGTGCCTGCTCTACCAAGTATAGGTTTTTTTTTTTCTTGTATAACTATCCTCTTCGTTTTTGTGGACCTTTTGGGGAAATTCCTCTTCCTTTTCCTGACACTCACTGTCTTTCTTGGTGCTAAATAATGAATGAATCCGATAAAAACAAGCCCTTTCTTCCAATCAAAGAAAATCACTTTAACGATAGCTCGTGCTGGTCTTTATTGCTTTCCTTCCCACTGCACACACCCCTCCGCCTAACAGCCGAGATCTGCAGCTTGGGTTTAGTGGCCTGGAAGAGATTACCAGCCTGCATGGCCGAGGAACTCCTTGGGACGAGCTTTGTAGTTGAGAAAGCACTAAACTGCACCACAGCTTTTAAAACGCTTCTTCATACCTTCTTGTCCGCAGCCTTGTTCTGTCAGCACGGAACTGCTGTTCAGAGGGAGCAGCTCTCTCCTCGGCGCGGTGGGGAGGAGAGGAGAGCCCTTTCCCTCCCCGTCCCCCCAGGATCTCTAGCAGTAACCCCTCTGAAATGTTGAGCTAATGGGAAAAACCCCCCGATTCTTTCCTGTAATCCGGATGATATTAACCCTTGGGGCTGTGATTTGGTTGCAGTGATTTATTTTTCTCCTCCCTTTTTCAATGACGAATTACTGGAATGATTTTGATTTTGTTTTGTATGTAGATGCAGATATATAATTTCCTCTTCTGTTCATTCATTTTCCAGCCTTGTTTTCTTCCAGGTCTTGTTGCTCTCCACCTTCTCCTGCTGTGTTGCTGTGTGACGTGTCCGCCTTTACTTCGCCTGCTTCGCTACCATCTCATCTCAATCTCAAGCCGTAGAACAACCTGGTGGTGCAGCCCCTTTCATGAGAAATCAACCTGCTTTTGATTTTGTTTTATATTTTTTGGTTAGGTTTTTTTTTTCTCCTGATTTGTTTTTCTTCAGGCCTTCACTTAATAGGGCACAGACAATATTAATTCATGGACCTCTTACTCCCTCCTAAACTGAGACTCAGAGAAGGCTGGGCCAGTGTAAAAAGGGTTAAAAAATTGTGACTGCAAAACGGTTCCCCGCCTGTCTGTTGGTAAACAGAGGACATGGGTTTATGCTCCGCAGGATGGCTTATGTGAACAGACATCTCGTGAGCAGAGCATCCCAGGGGGATTGGGAGCTCTGCGCGAGCCCGGGATGTGCCCGCTCCCAGTCTGCAAACTGGGAGGTAGCAGGGGCTGAACAGATGTCCCGTAAAAACATCAGAGACGTTTGAACTTACAAAGCAAAGTCTTCCCCACCGATTTTGTCCCGTCCTCTTTGGTTGCGGGCTTCAGCGCCCGGTCCTGGCAGCCTGGCTCTGAGCAACAGTGAGGGACCCCCAGCCCGCCGGGGGATGTGATGTGCTCAGACTGTTCGTCTCATTGATGGAATTTGGTGCAAATGTTGGTTGAAAACTGAACATCTCATGGTTTTTGAGTCCTTAACCTGCTGTTCCTTTTTTGGGAAGTGTTAAAAACGTTCTTTTGGATAACCTGTTTCCCCTCATGTGGTTGCCATTGTGATTTTCATGCACGTTAGAGGTTCACACAGAGCAAGCAGCCCCGGGTTTAGATGCGGCATGCGTGGGTCCAAATTTTGTGTCAAGAACCCACCCGGATTCAGCTTTTTGGGGAAGTTCAAAATTGAGCTTTAAACCTCTCAGCTTGGAGCTCAGCTGGTGTGTGTGTTGGTGGTGGGTTATTGCTTCACGTTCCCAAGTTGTGATTAAAGACCTGAGGTTGATACTTGCCTGAACCCCCGGGCATGCAAACTTAGACACCAGCAGGTCCTTTGAAAATTCCAGTATTTCCTCTCCTGTGGGTCAGCGAGCAGCTTTTCATGCTGAAATGGCGCTTTTAATTCCACCTGCAAAGGCCTGTTGTTTGCTCGTTCTTAGGAGCATCCCATTTGGGTTTGGTCCGGGGTTGGCTCCTGCTCCATCCACATTTCTTCGTAGTTCTCCTCCGTCCTCGGAGACGTGTGCCATGGTGTGATGGGCCACCGAGGCGGTGTCTGAGAGCCCAAGTTGTGCTCCCTGCTGTCCGTACCGGATTTGCAGACCCGTTTGAGAGGATGGTAGAGCCCCGGGGTTTTGCAGGGGATGCCCTGCTGTGCCTGCACAGGGTGCTTCTCATCTCCTCATGCACCCTGCGAGCGAGACCCATTGTCTGGAGGCACCTATAGACACTTCTCACTCAGTGCAATCCTGTGGATGTTACCCATGTGGGGCTGAGTTTTTACAGGGTATCTCTTGCAGTGAACACACAGGGTGACCCGAAGGTACCCGTTACCTCTGCACCCCAGCTTGGTCTGATGTGTCTCTGCTCTCTGGCCTGGGGGGCCGTCGATAGCTGCAATGCTAGAGTAAAGACAAAGCTTAAGCCAAAGCTGCTCAATAATCCCTGTTTCTCAAAGAGCTGTAAAATTTACAAGTCAAATGTTATTGCTGGTTTTGCAAGGGTTTTCCAGATATTTAAGAAGGTGTTATTTGTGGAGCTGAGTAGCGTGAGGTTTTTCCCCACAAAATGGTGCAAGTCAGATCGGGGCGTTTTGCCCTGGATTTGTGCACACTAGAGGTTGCAGAGAAACAGGGACAAAAGCCAGGTGTGTACGAACACTGGGTCGAGCAAATTCTGCAGCCTTAAATTTGTGGGATTGTACAGCTCAGCGCGGTTGCTGTTTCTTGTGTTTAAACCGGCTCTGGTTTCCCTTTTCTCTCTGTTTTCCAGGCGATCCCAGGTAATTGAAAAATTTGAGGCATTAGATATTGAGAACGCGGAGCACATGGAAACGAATGTGTCGGCTGGTGCTGCCCTTTCCAGTGAGACGCGGCAGGGCAGGAGCGAGAAGAGGGTTTTCCCGCGGAAACGGGTAAGTTGGTCAGCCGAGGTCTCGTGGTGGGGTTTGGGGGATGGCACCTGGGATCCGGCAACCCAGGACAGAGGGTTTAGCTATAGGGTTAGACTATAGGGTTTGTCCCTGGGTGGAGCGGGGGATCTGGAGTCGCAGGCAGGCTCATGCGGGAGCCAGACGGCTGCGTGTGCTCAGTCTGTGCAGATTTGCTGCTTGCTGCTCTGCTGCCTTGGCCCAGCTGCAGATCAGAGTGGAAAATCAGGCTGTCTTTTCTCTTTTCCTCCAAAACAGAAAGAGGGAAACTTCAGATCTGGCATGGCAGGACACATCAGGGTGAGGTGAAGTAACAAAAGAAACACGCAGTCTTGAGAGTCCCAAATGCGCTTAGATATATTGGGAACAAGTTAATGCCTGAGAGGACAAAAAAAATGTATTGCCAATGAAATGACACTTGTTCTGAGCCTGAGATGCCCCTTAAATACACGGATTTTTATGTCGTGAGCCGAGAGAGTGGGACTCGCTGTCCTAGTTCCTGCGCTGATCTGGGTTAACGCTGTTTACACAGGACTTCACTTGCGAAGGTGCAGCTGTGGGCTCCATCCTGGATGTGTCTGCGTCTCCTCTGTCCCCGCATCGCCGGGCAAAGTCGCTGGACAGAAGGTCCACGGAGTCCTCTATGACGGTGAGCCATCGGGGCTGTGTCTTCTGCCTTGGGGGAGGACGTGAGAAGCCCTTCCCGGGCAGGTCCAGTGAAAACTTTACTGTGTTGCTTTCCCGATAGCCAGCATGTAGGACATAGGATATGCTCAGATTTGGAGCAGGTTTCAGTGACTTGGCTTCACACGTCACACTTGGCGTGTTAAGGAGAGCTAACACGTGTTCTGGCTTTCTAATGATGCTTCCTTGATGTTGATGCAGTTGCAAGTGGGTGTCAGGGGGACGAACGCTGCGAGGAAGGGCTGAACCTGCCCTCCTGAGCTTTCCTCTCATTGAGTATTTCAAATGCTCAGCAGACCTGGAGGCAAACAGTACAGAACAAACATGAAATGCTCTTCTCTCACTCACCACCCTTCTGTAAGAACAAAATAAATACACTTGCTAATCTGTCAAAAAGATTACACAGCCATTGTAAATACAAGCTGCATTTTTTGTGGATGGACAGCTTCTATTCAAGGACTTCTCAGAGAAGTGCAGTAGCTTAGCGTTTCTGTAGTAGCTTTTCGTGTAGACTCGTACAGCCACAACAGTGATTTTTAAATTCTTGGTGGTAATAAAAAGGTGCAAGAAGTGCACATTAAGTGGTGATGCATATCGTTTAAGGAAGGCGAGAAAATCATGCAGTCAGTGGGAAGAAAACCTTTTCCTTGCATTAAATATGCCTTTATTGTGCTACTCCTGCTATAAGAGTAGCAACATAAGAAAAACCCGCACACCTGCTGGCTTGCAACCATGATTGCAGGACTATCCCCTGCCCGTCAGGTTTGCTGCATCAGATCAGACCGGTTATCCGTCAGGATAAAAGCTGAGGGAGAGTTCATCCCTTGTTAGGCTCGGTGGGTTACAGCAGAGCTGTGGCTTGCGCTGCGTGGGTATCTCTTCCATCAAGTGCTTCATCTGTTTTTGGTTTCTAATGTCTACACCCTTCAGTGGCAGCTGGTCCCAAAGTTTTTGTGCTTCAGCAGCTTTGCAGCTTTGGGCAAAGCCTGTGCTCTTCTGCCTGCCAGAGCCCTCGGAGGAAAGCAAAGGGGTTTCTGTGGAGGAGTGGGACCTGCAGGAGAAACCTTCCTGCTCCAGGTGCTTCTGTAGTGTCTCACTGCAACCCAGTCTGAAACCTGCATATACTGCTTAGCAGCATCTTTCCTCTCTGGCTGCTTCTACACCTTTGCTTAAACTTTAAGGAAGATAGGAAGTGTAGTAAAGTAGTATGAATGCTGCTAAGGAGGGATTTATCTGCTTTTGCAGAAGATTCTTGCCCTGTGCTTCTTCCCAGTTGATAAATAACAAGCCCATGAGCAACTGTAACACTTGCCCTACTTCTGTTTTCCTTCTCTGCAAAGTGCATGGTCGGGAGCCGGTTATTTTTGATCCAAAATTTAGATCCTTTGCTTGACGCTCTCCTGTTGTACAAGAAAGAGCTTAAACAGGACGCAGACCCAAGGACCATGATCCCACCTGCACTTTGACAGAGGAGAAACAGGCAGGGGGTGGTATCGCTCTCTCAGGGTAGATTAGGGCTGAGATTAGAATGCCCAGCTCTCATAGCCTACTTCAGAGATGGATGTAGTCATTGCAAATGCCATTTTCTCTGTAGTTCGTTCATGGCTTATCACTGCCTCGTCAGCAGGTCCTGGTGGGGCTCGACGGGTTTATTGCCTGCAGCCACATCACAGCTTTTCGTCTGTCCGCTCCCTCGTCCGATTCTCCAGGGCTTCGGGAAGGGCAAGGTGGCATTTACTTTCCCATGTGTTTTTGTGGAGCGAGGCTGGGTTCCCGCCACCGTGGGAGCACTGAAAATGTGGGATGTGCCACCCCACAGCATAGGTTTGATTGAATAGGCTTCCAGACCCCAGTTTTCCATTGCTCCCCTTGCTACAGCCAGTTTCAGATGCTACAGCTGCATTTCACAGACTGCTGTCCATTCCTCCTCCGCTTTGCAGCACGTGGAGCAGCTGGAGGAGCTCAGCCTCGAGGGAGTGAAAGCATTTCCACCACATCCTTCCCTGCGCGCGGGCAGGGCTGGAAGGAAGGGCTGGTGGGAGTTATCCCACGCTGTCTTGGTTGCTTTTCTCAGAGCTTCAACATCCCGATGCACCCGCTTTGGAGGAAGGAGCAGGTGTCATTTGGGTGGTGCAGTGCTTGGATTCCCTGTATTTCCAGCCTTGGGAACTCAGCCTTGTTTAGAACCCTGCAGCTTTGCATGAATAGCACATAGTTTTTCTTTCATAGTATATAATAGAGGGACAAAACTGCCTGCAGTCTTGCTAATTCATTGCTTCTCCTTCCTCTCTAATGCTGGTGTAACAGTAGGAAATTGCAAGAGAAGTGCTAGGAAGGGGACAGCCTGAATAAACCATACAGCGGGTCTGTATTCCTCCTGGGAGCAAATGTTTAGCTCCACACGGTATAATGATCCGATTTAACTGCTGCTTTTATTGCTGCACTGTGTTTTATCAAGCTGCTGCTGTTGTCTGCTGGGCGCGGACGCTTCCACCCTCCCTTCTGATCACCTTTCTCCTTTCTTGCAGCCTGACCTGCTGAGCTTCAAGAAGGGCTGGTTGACAAAGCAGTACGAGGACGGGCAGGTGAGTCTGGGGGAAGCTCTGCCCTTCGTGTCGGTCTTCGGTGCCCGCGGTCTGTCCCAGTTTCTGGCAGCTGACACTCCGACATCCCGGCTGTGCAGGCTGCGCATCACGTGGGGCTGCTCTCGGCGCTGATGAAGCCCCGACGTCCTTGCAGGGTAGATCAGTATTGGGCCGTGCTCCGGATGGGAGAAACCAGATGTAGGTGCTTGGGCAGAGCAGCAACAGGGAATTTGTACAACTCTGGAGCCAGGCAGCAATGGTTGCCTGCGAGCCCTGTGCAAACGGTGTTTGTCTTGGAGTGGGAATAGCTGGTGCTCTGTCCTGGGGAGGTTTCAAAGTCCCACAGCTGGATATCGTGTCATGGGTTTCTAGGGAGCCGGGGCAGCTTGGATAGCAGCACTGGTTTCATGTTCCCATTCTCTGTTAGTCTCATCTCCCTTGCGACCCAGCAACCTCTTTGGCGTCAGTAATGAGGCTCAGATAAGGTCTCCTGAGCGTTGGGGAAATGGCAAGGCCAAGAAATAAATAAATGCCTCTGAGTTGGCACTGAGGAAAGCAGCCGCTGCCGCTTTCGTCCTGCCCATTCCCGGAGGGATGCAGGATGTGCTCCTCTATCAGAGCCTTAGAGACGGGCACTGATGCTGAGGCAGCATGGGTGCCCTGGCTGTTTGCAAACCGCCCCTTCCCTGGATTTCCTTCCCTCCCACTCAGCCCGTTGAGGGAAAATGAGGGCGACTCGCCCGCAGCTGCGAGCACTGTGGCCCGGGCTCCGCTGCAGGTACCCGCTGGCGTGTTGGGCCCTGGGGCTGAGGACACGTCTGTAGGCAGCCAGAGGGGGAATCAGCTGCTGGAGCGGGTGTTTTATTAACTGAAAGCTGCCTTGGGTGAGCCTGTGCCTCGCTGGGAGCGTGCGGAAGGCGTATTTGTATAGAGCAAGGGCCAGGAATAGGCTCCAACTCAGTTTCTAGGTACTGCAGATAAAAGATGAATGTTCTACTGCCTTTTTTTAAAAAAAAAAACAACAAACGGTCCCTCCAAGGCTTTAAGTGCAGCCACTAAAAGCATCGTCTTGCCAGCGATGCCAATGGGAAGGCGCCGACTGCCCCAGTGGCTCTCGCGGTGTTTCCTCGTCACATGCAGGGTTGGTGCCGCTGAGGGTCCGGCGCTCTGCTGGTGCGGCAGCGCTGGGGAAATCAGGGTCCTGGCGGTGCAAACCATCACAGTGTCCCTTGCATTGCTGCCTGTTCGGGTCTCCCCTTCCCCTGGGAGGGCCTCTCGGTGAAGCCAGGTGACATGCGGGGCATCTCTGCCGGGTGACCTGTGACGAGTTGCCTGGGCTCTGCTAGTGGGGAAGGAGCAGGATTGTAACTGCCCCATCTTGGTTGTTTCCTAGTGGAAGAAGCACTGGTTTGTGCTGACCGACCAGAGCCTGAGATACTACCGGGATTCAGTGGCAGAGGAGGTAAGTGTCTTCCCCATTGGCATTCAACCCATCGCTCTGCACCCAGGGGAGCCCCAGGTGCTCCCAAACTGACCCTGGGCAGGTTGTCTTCCCAGATGCCGAGGTCCTGCAGCACTGCTCTTCAGGGCTTTGTGCTTCTCCAGGACCTCTGCGTGCCTCCCGGCGAGCCCACCACGCTTTGGGGTTGCAAAGCATTACGGCTTATTTTACCTCTTCCCTCTCCAGGCAGCTGACCTGGATGGAGAAATCGATCTATCCACGTGCTACGATGTTACGGAGTACCCGGTTCAGCGAAACTACGGCTTCCAGATCCACGTAAGGAAAATGTGGGGAGGAGGAAAAGTCCAGCTGCGGGACGGCTGACGGGGCGGCTCATGCTGTGCTGCTGCTGTTTGGGGATGCTCGTCCGTGGCAAGGGAAACATCTCCCCAAACACCTAAGAGAGGCCGTCACCTCCCACAGTGCTCCAGAGAGCTGTGGCCTTGGGTTTGAGAGCCAGTTTTTTGGTTCACAAAAAATGGAGGGGGAAAGGGAAGGTTTTTTCTCAGCCTTAGGGTGTCAGCTACGGCAAAACTAGCCTGATTGCTGAGAAACACTAATTCCTACCATGAGCGTGCTGGGGGATGGAGGGGCTGGGTGCGACCTCCGCGAGGCTGGTGAGCAGTGCCCCAGCGCTGGGTGCCCGGGGCTGGGTGCAGGGTGGTATTGGGGGAGGTGGGAAGGTGCTGGTGGGTGCAATCAGCTGCTCTGAGCCGATCCTCCTCTCTCCCTAGACGAAGGAAGGGGAGTTCACCCTCTCCGCCATGACGTCGGGCATTCGCCGCAACTGGATCCAGACCATCATGAAGCACGTTCGCCCCACCACTGCTCCCGACGTTACAAGGTAAAGGGGGGAGTTTAGCAGCCCCTGCAGTTGTCTGGTTTGCTGTGCGGGAGTAACTCTTCCCTTATCCCCTTTCTTTCCTCTTTCTGAGCCTGTCCGTTCCTAGAAGCTGCGGCTCTTTCTCACATCCCTCTCTCTGGGCTTAATTTGGATACGCTGTGTGGGGATGCTGATATGCTGAGTTACTCTTACGCGTGCAGATTTCAAAGAGGGTTGAAAATGTGGCTTTAATTTGTGCATAGGAATATGACATACTGTTCCTATATCAAGGCTCCTCTGGATTCCCACCAGGTATTGTGAAACCACTTGGATTCAGTTGTGCTGGGTTCCCCCTTTCCTCTGGCTAATGGTCAGAAGGAG
>NW_009198765.1:0-3533 GCF_000690835.1 Fulmarus glacialis | reverse complement strand
CCTGCCGCAGCTCATTCCCCTTACACGTTAGTAATGCTCGCGTCTCCTCCTGCCGTCAGTGCCAGAGGAAGGGACCCCCCGCTTCACAGAGTACCTTCTGTGAGCACTTGTGGCTGCGGGTAAAGGGTGTTTGACCTCCTCACAGCTAACCGTGCCAGCCACACTCGTACGGGCCACCTCTTACAGGCTTCGTGGACACGACCGCACCATTAACTCCCGACTCCTGTCCTTACCGTAGCTGCAACGAGCAGGTTTTTGCCAGGTTTGTCCCTGTATTGATGGAATGGCTCTTCTCACCCGGTGCTGTTGACCTGGAGATGCTCCAGCCTCTCCTTCCCCATCCCGCTTGGCACTCGGCCACCATTTCCCAGCCCTGCCCGAGCTCTGGTGGATCTCGCGGGGGTCTTGGGGAAGCCGCCTCTCTCCTCACTCCTGTGTATGTTTGATTTCCATGCAATCCCAGGAAAAACTTCTCTTTGAAACTATCCGTGCTGAAGCCCAGGTTGGAAAACTGTGTTCTCTCCTGTATTAACGTTTTGTGGTTTGTATATCTCGTGATTCACTGCATGTTCCTCCTTTTCTGCACCTCGGATGGGAAGTGCTGCAGTTTCCATTTATTTTTCTTTCTTTTCTTCCCCCCCCCCCCCCCCCCCTTTTTTTTTTTTTTTTCTCCTTTTTTTTTTCTTTAAATAAAAGCCAGAGAGAAGGGGAGAAGCAACCTGGTCTTGACACTTGATTTCCCCACACTGGTATCTTCCGATGTGACTAGATATGAAGACCAAGGAAATTTGAGGGGACCTCTCTGCCTTTAAAGAGCCAGATACATTTATAGCCTAACAGGTTACTGCAGCACGATAGTCCTGCGCTCTGCATCTGCTCTGAGCCCACGCGAAGTGGTTTGACTTGTCTTACCCCAGTGAAAGGGTCCAAGCGCAGGTACCGGTTAGGCAGCAACTTGTTATGCTGCATAAATAGACCGGGAATCTCAATCTTGAGCTGGGGAAAAGGGAATTATAGGTGCACTTCTGTTGTTTTCCACCAAGCTGGTTTCAGGTGGGGTAGAGTCTGGCATGGGTTAGTCATGTTGCTGAGGAGTTGTTGCTGTGAGCTGAAGGGCTGTGCCGCGTGTGAAGCAGGGCTGTGTTCAACCGGTGCCTGCTCGCAAGCCCTTTGCCGCAGCGCGTGTGTGCGCAGGGTATCCCAGCCCATCCCGCCTGGCTTCGGGCACGTCATTAACATCCGCACCCGGGGAGCGGCTTGTGGACGGGGCTGCTGGAAAGCCGAAGGGCAGACTGCCAAAGGCTTCTGATGGAGAGGCGGTAAACATCTGCACCGCGCGGCCGGGGTGCGAGAGGGACGTTAGTCTGGATGCTCGGGAGGGCGGCAGTGTTCGTCCTGTCCCCAGGGCCGGTCCGACTCCGGACGCTCCTCCGCTGCGTCTCATTAACCTGCTACCATGTCTCCACTGAGCCAAACACACATTTTCTCAGTTACTCAAGTCCTAATTACTGTTTATATTGCTGCGTGTGTCAGCACCCGGGGGGGGGCAGGTGCTGCACTGCTCCCTGCCCTCAGCAGTGCCCTGCAATCTGCAGAGGCACTAATTACACTCTGCTAACGATGACCGTGCAGATGTAAAATACCCACAAGAAAGATGGTGGCCGCTTGAGCGCTGGGTCCTTGTTCAGCTCCCAGTGCCTCCCAGGTCTCTGCAGCCTTCACGTGCTTCTTGCACGCTGCGACGGCGTACTCGGCTTGCACCGCTCCCACAGCCACCCCCATTAAAAAAAACCAACTTTTTTGTTTTGACCTATAAATACCGTTGCGAGGCAAAGACCCCCCCTCCCATGTGATGTGATTTAATTTGTCTGGGATGGAGGAGATGTGAAATGTTGAGCAGAATTAATAGCCATGGGGCACTTGCGGGAGATGAAACGAGAAACTTCGGGTCAGTCTTCTAAGTCTCTTAACTCAGTTCCCAGCGGCCGTCCCTCCGCTCCCTGACACACATCCCATGCCCTTTGGAAAGCAGCAGAGGAGAAATGAGCTCACGAGAGATGTCACCTCTAGAAATGCCGAGATTCTTCCACGTGGTATTTAAAGCAGCGTAATTTCTGTCTCTCAACAACGCCCGAGGGGCCCCAGGACCCCCTTTTTTCCTAGCACTCTTCTCCATTTTAAGACTCCATCTCATCCCCGCTTTACTTATTTAAAATGCAGCTGTAATCGCTAACTGACTCCAGATTGAGCGCCTGGCTTTGGAGTCATGCAATATCTTCTAATGGTTGAGGAGCGAGGAGGCTTCATTGTGGTGCCTTTTGGGTTTATTTTATTAGCTGCAAGTGACAGAGCTGAAGAAGGAATTATCTCTGAGCTGGTTTTAGCCTGTAACTGCCAGAGTTTCTTGAAACCCAGCTCTACGGAGCCTGTGGTTTGATCGTGGATGAAAGTGCATCGGAAGATACTAGCCCTGGACCCATGCAGAGTCATCTCTTCTGCTCCATTCTTTGTTTTGGGCACATGCACATACCTGAGGTTGTTGGCTGTGGGAGCTGGGGTGTTACCAAGGCGGGAGGAGAAGCCGTGCTGCTGCTGCTGCTGCTCCCTCCCGGTCACGGCAGTCTCGGTGCATGCGGTCCCGTGGGTCAGAGCCCCGCTAGCGGTGGTTTGCCGGCAGCGAAGGGCCCGGGGAGCTGCTTTCCAGCTCTTCCCACTGCGCCCTTCTAGAAAGCTTGTCGAGGCTGCGCTGGAGGCTGGAGCCCGGGGGGATGCTGTGGTTGTACTGGAGCCTGGGGGGATGCTGTGGTTGTACTGGAAGGGGGGGGCGCCAGGAGGGGCTCTGAGCAGCAGGGCTGTGGCTTGGCAGGCATCTCGGGGGCTTCTGATAGCAAATGCCTGCCACTCCCTTGGGACGGGCTTCCTCTGCAAACTTAGCATACTGCTATTATCTTTTTTAATTTTGATCTGCATGTTACAAGGCTGGCATGTCTACTTTTAATAAGCTAATATTGCATTATGGGTTATCCATAGGTTGGAAACGGTATTGCCTTCCCCTATTAACTTTCCCCGCTTGACAAGTATGTCTCCCCTCTGAACCCACCACCCTCTAACTCAGCACTAAAAATCATTCCTTGCTTGAGAAATCGGCATTTTCAGTACTTCTGCGGTGTGTTGAATAACTCTTGCTCTCCTTGCTGCACCAACAACTGCACACACGGCGTGCAGCCCCCGTGCCGGGCTGGCTGCCCGTGCTGCCCGCAAGGCTGGTTTCCCTGGGGTGGATCTGTGCCTTCAGTGCAGATAGTGGCACGGAGAAGTTTTCGACCCATTAATACCCCGACTTTGCCAAGCTCAAGGAAAACCTTCCCCCTGTTATCCAAGACCTCTGAGAGCAGCTCTGTGCTTCTCCGCCCTGCAGCTCTGAAGCCAGACTGACTTTGGTGGGACTGGTGGCATCCTCCCCGCAAGCACGTGACTATGGCCGCGTCGATCGGCGTGTGTGCATGGAGCCCCGCAGCCGGGGAGGCAGGCGG
>NW_009198764.1:0-308 GCF_000690835.1 Fulmarus glacialis | reverse complement strand
CTCTCTCCCCTGTTTTTACATACATACCTACACATTATTACTATGATGATGATTATTATTATTATTTTAGGACAGATGAGCTCGATGGTGTTTACGGAGGAGTTCTGGGTGGCCTTTTCCTGCTCGCCTCCTCGCTTTCCTCTCCCCTTCTTTTCCTTCAAAAAAAGAGAAATATCTGTATCTACCTATTTATGGTTATTCATGCGTTTGTTTAAAGGAGCGGAGGGAGGAGAGGGGAAAGATGGGCCAGGGTGACCGAGGTCTCCTCACATCTGTCGGGGAGGTAAAGCTCCCGGCAGCAGGGCGGC
>NW_009198763.1:0-21570 GCF_000690835.1 Fulmarus glacialis | reverse complement strand
CCAAAACTGAGCCCTGGGGAACACCGTTCTGAGTTTTGTTCATATATACGGATAGGACATAGTAGGATATTTCAAACAGTGATTTGGAAGTGAAACCTTTATGTAGAAAGGTCAAGAGGTATAAAGCTTGAGAAAAGACAACATCCATAAAATTTTGACGAGATCTAGGGTGCAGGGGTGGGAAAACTTATAAAGTCACAACATACAGTTTAATAGAATTTAAAATATTCTAAAACCCACAAAGCAGGGAATCAAATATAAAAAGGAGAAAATAGATCCAGCACTAGGCAAGTAATAGAGAATAAGATCATATTTGGAATAATGGGCATCGTTCTGGTCACCTTATTGTAGAAGTGTTGAAACTTCATTGGCTGACATCTGATACAAGGTGTTTTTGGATATCGTCCTGTTTCTTCCATTATTAATTTTGTGCTCGAGGGCAAATGCCAGCAGTGCTCATTTTAGTTTTTACCTCCTGCTGCAACTTCAACTGTCAGAGAGACAGCAGGAGTCAAAAATGAAAGGAGCCACCTTATAGAAATGCTGTGCCACTATGTCATTTTTAAACTGACAGCTTTTTACAGTCCAATTTCTCAGTGAAGGAAAAAAAGGACTTTCATTTTCACCTCCCACTGCTGCTTTGACAGAGAAAGACATTCACCCAGGTTTGAATGCTGGTGGGAGGCAAAAATGTAAAACTGCAGCAGAGTGTTTGTAAGTGGGCTTTGACTACCCCGTAGAAGGATAAGCTGATTTGGGACAAGTTGAACTCTAACCTTTGCTTACCAGGTAGCAAAAGAGAAAAATGTGTCCACCTGCCCTTAATGCAATAGACAGAGATTATTCTGAAGGATATACGTGAATATAGAAGAGCCAGATACACTTAAAGATTTCAGTTCATCTGAAAACATAAAAATGGCTGTTTTAACAGTCTTTGGCCTTCAAGAAATTGGCAATTGAGAAGATTCTCCAATGAGAACAACCACTGAGGAAGGCAGAAATGACTAAAAGGAGGAATTTAGGAAAAAGATAGCATGCTCCTTATATTAGTAGTATGTAGTAAGGAAAATCCCCCCCAATCAAAGGACTCAGAAAAAGAAGCTAAGAAAAAACTGAATGCTGAAGAACCACACATAGTAATTTTTCTTCAGTTATTAACATAATAGGTACCAAAGCAAAGTATTTTTGATGGTGAAAGCAAACTAATAAGAAACAGTGATACTGAAGTACATCTATGAGAGATCCCTCTAGCATCCTAATCTATCTAGCTTCCATGACATGTATAGTATTTAGAAAACTCAGAATCTAACATAATAATATAATGTAGTAATAGAATACAAAAGTAGAAATAGCCCCTACTCGCTGCTTGATTCAGTTTTTAATTTTCAAAGTATCTGTTACATACTCTTCTGAGTTCAGAGTTAAAATTAATTGCAAGTGACAATGTCATTCAGGCTAAAGAAATTAATCTCCTATCTTTTAAAACTGTCTATTGTTAATCTTGTATTCCTTGTTTTGGGTGTCTGCTTCTGACAATGTCCATGACCTTGTCAGGCTTAGAAGGATGCACTCAACTAGAACACACAAAACATTTGGCTCTCAAGGACAAGAACGCTGAATATCTCCAAATACATTGTTTAGTGAGACTATCTAGAGTATCAACAAAGCTGTGGTATCTGGAAAACATGCATACTTTCCAAGAAAAATAGCATATACATATATGGGGTATACAGTTACATATACATAGATTCATACATATGTATTTTTAAAAATATAAAATAGCGTGCATTAAACACACAAGCTGTACTTGGGGTTTTCTAATGAAAGTTTGGAAATCTAAGTCTTTTAATGAAAACACATCATTGATTGTAATGATATCTCAAGTTATAATTAATGCCGTAGGCCTGCCTCCGAACGTTTTTTTAAGTACATGGGATAGCAAAACAGTGTTCTGAATTCCACATCTTTTACACATTTTATTCTCTATTTTTTCATTTAGAATGATTTTGAAATCCTATTTCATTCATCTAAGCTCACTGACAAAATCTTTTTTCATTATATATTTCTTGCCTTCTGATAATATTACGTGAAGAAAGTTATTTTCAAGTCTTTTTTTCCCCCCCGTCATTTTCCAAGATACTCGGCTGCTACCAAGAAACCACAGTCCTATTTTCCCTATCTGTTTTATTTTCACACAACACATCCTGATCCACAATTTTCCTTTAAAACATGGCTTACACACACGGATACTCTCCTGTACAGTTGATTCTGTGGTGAAAGGTATTGAAACAATTCTCAGTAAAATTGCCTTGAATGTTTCTAGCCCTTATTGCTACAAAAGAAAGCTTGAACACATGAATTGGGCAAAAAGTGATACAAATGATGTCTGCATAAGTGCCCTTATAATATGAAACATTATCAGTTGTATTTATGAAGGGTCTGTTGATGGAAACATCAAGATAACAATACGTGATACACAAAAAGAATGGGAAAGGTATGACAATGTTAAATACATAAAATAAGCAGTATTGTAGTGGCTGAACTGGAGCTTCTGAACTGATTGTATAATCACTTCCCAATTGAATATTTTTTTATTGTTATTATTTATTGAGTTGCAATGTAAGTTTCAAACTTTCTATGAGAGCAGTTTACAGCAACTTTAGAGCAGAATTTGAATCCAGCTTCACTGGATGAAGCCAGTAAGAAGTATACCAAGGAGCACAGAGCAGTTATATGCCATCATATTTGAAACACCCATACAGTCTGCTGAGAGCATCATTTTGTGTAGGTGGAGCTTATTTTGTAGTTGTGACTAAAGAGGGTATAATTGTCTCCTTTTCCCCCTTTCCTAGCCAGCCAGCGCTCCAGAGAAAGAGAGGCAGGTAGCTGGAGCAAAGGCAGAGGTAGTGTGGGAACAGGCTCAGAGGAAACGGGGAGGGAAGAAGTACTCAGGATAAAAGGAGCAATTGTCTCAGAGATGTGAATCTCAGAAACAGAGTAAAAGAGCCCAGGTATGTTCAGAGGTAATTGTGTGGAATAATAGAGATTGGTTTCTCCTAAGTAATCACCTTAGGGAAGAGAACGTTTTTACCATTGTTAGCAAAAGCAAGGCAGGCTGCAGAGAAATTACATAAAGAAGGGGTTTGGGTTTGGGTTTTTCTTTTCCCCTCGTGCTTAATCTAAAGTTTTACCAGTTTCTCTCTGAATTCAGGGTAGATCACTATGCCTCACTGCCTTCCCCACTTACAGTACAATTGGGTTGTTTTTCCACCGCCTTTCAGTGGTACATTTGTTCCCAAGTCAGTTTTGAACATCAGTTTCAGAAAGGGGCATATCTGTGAAAGTATCTGCGTACCTAATGATTTGGAGGAGGGCCCAGTGGAATTTCACCTGTTTTCCAAGAAAATCCCATCAAGCACTAAAAGAATCAGGTGATTCTGAAAAATTTCTGCTAAGCACTCTTTTCGTTTTAGAGTTCTAAAAACTCTGGTTCTTAACCAAGCTGATAAAGCCAGAGGCCAAGTCAAACTGAGTATATGGTGGCTGTATACTGCAAGTAAGGGGAGGGGGGGGAAGCAGGGGGAAAGGGGGGGCAAAGGAAAAAAAAAAACCCAGAAGAAAAAACCTGAAACAATATTGGTTTTGACTTTGCATAGACACCTCTGATAAGAAGTTTAATACAACATATATGAAGTCCAAATGTCTCTCTTATTTGCACTGATAGCTAGAGGAAATGTTTTGACTGACAGGAAGTCAGTTCATGTTCTGATATACAGCTTTTCATTACTACAGTGTTATATAGATTCAGCATGAATCCCCGAGAGCAAATCCCTAGCATATCCTAGCACATCGTTCTTTTCACTCCTGATGGCTGAAATCCTAATTGAAATCTTATGTTTATTTATTTATTTTCTAAATCCTTCTTTCTCTCACTCAAACCTCAAGTGATTTCATTATGATTTCTATCTTTTAATGACTACTTGACCAGCTCTGGGTCTCACCTTGTCCACGCTAATGCAAATATTCTGATGAGTTTTATGGGGCCAACTATACAAGCAACAAAGACTCATTTTGGTGCGTTTGCAGGATTGGACATTTGATTGGCAAATTATTCAGGTTCAAATATTAAAGGTACTGGTTTTTAACTGGCAGATTGGTTGAATGATATAACTGCAAGGACCTACATTTATTTCTAGTATAAATCCCATGATGAAATGGCTGAGCAGTGAAAGCCATCAGGATATGGCTGGGATATTGTTAGAGGTGAATCAACAGCTACAGAGTTCACTTGACAAAGGAAATTCAGTGAGCCAGCAAGAGAAAGGTTTGATTGTACAGCAAGAAAGCGGTTGCCAGGGTGGCCAGTGAAGCATAATAACGAGAGCTCATTCTATCAACCCCCTCCCACCAAAAAAACCCAAACAAACCAACAATAACTACAACAAAACAGAATTTTTACTAAACGGGGAAATCAGCTTTTTCCAGCCAATCCAACAAGGCATCCCTGGAGTGCCAACCATTTAGAAATGTGTTAGGAAGACCTACACCGGAAAAGAAACCTGCATTGCCATTGCTACCAGTGGAAGGAAGCTCCAGATGTAAATGATCCCCTCTGCATCATTGGAAAGAGAATGTTTGGGAATTTTTGCTATGGATTATGGAGTCGCACAGAAAATCCTGTGTCTCCTCAAGGCTAAACAGACGAGGGTCTGAACCCAAGTTGAACCTCATGATTGATTGTTAAGCAAAAGGAAAAAAATGTCCTTTAATTATATTGTTATACTTCTGACTTGCCCAGAAGGAGACACAAAATAATAATTAAAACCCCCAGTATTTTAAAGGTTTGTGGTGGGGTTTTTTTCTGATGGAAAGAGGGAGAGAAAATAAGAGCTCATGAGAAAGCCCCTTCTCATACTTCTATAACCTCTTCTATAACCAAGGGGTTCAAAGGTTTGGATGAAGACTGACATTTTTATTCTTTCATAATCAGAAATTTAAAAAAAGCTATCTTCTTTTCATTTCATGACCATCCTGCTGCTATTATGATTAATACATATTATTATACTGATATTCTAAGGCACAGACCTACTAATTATTAAGCAAATCTAAGTATCTCACAGGAACAGATTATATTGTCGTATGAGTTATTGAGTTATTGGGATCTGTTTGAAAGAGCAGTACCGGAGAATGTTAAAACAATAATAATGAAGGCCTTAAATTAATACAGAACCTTTTTATTCCAGATGATCACAGCTACAAGTTTCTTCAGTCATATGTACACATGCATATAAACAGATACCGACACACATATAAATGTATTTGGATACAGAAGCTTTTAAACAGAGCACGAAATTCTTAACACGGGAAGAGACAACCACATTGCTATTGTGAGGATGAGGAACTGCATCAGAGTCAAATCATAACATGTTTAACTTTTCAAAATAAGAAAAAAAAAATCTTTAAAAGTATGTCTCGATTCACCAGCCTCTGTTTTGAAAATCTTGCCCAACAGATAGAGAAGGGAGCCCAGACACAGAGTAGTTAATTTCAGCTCTCTAGTAATACAGTTAATTTCTGATTCTGCCAGGATAATACACAATGAAGCAGTAAAACTGGGCTGCAATTCTGTAGCATTTAAAGGAAAATTTCTACTACAGTTTACTGAAAAATCACACTATTGTCACATTGATGAGGAGCTTGTTCATCTTTTTACAAAAGCCTAGAATGTCCCCAAAATGCTGAATGTCTTCTAAAATAATCTTGATCTTAAAATAGGTATCTTTATTACATCAGAAAGAACCTTGGGAGCACCTATCTGTATTTAAAAGAATTTTAATTACACAGAGCAGCCAACATTTATATACTTTGATTTGAGCAATTCACTTGCTATTAATTAGTATTTTAAAACCTCAATAATAGCGTGAAATGTAATACTTTCTGTACCAGAGTATTTTACTTGTGCACTTACTTTCAGTCAGATCTGTAAAGATAAGAGACGAAGTAAATTGAGGCAAAGTTCAGTTGCTATCTCTCACTGCCTAAAAACCACAGAAAAAGAAAGGTAACATTGTCAGTGTTTTCTGACTTTAACTCAGTTGGGAGGCATCAGTGGTAAGTTTCAACTGCTGAGATGCATTTGATGAAAATCTTAAAAGCAGTTGAGTAGTCTAAACTGTTGACTTTTATGAATTTGTATTGCGAATTACTCTTTGAAGGCTCTTTACCTGGGAGGCTTTGAACTGCCATTGTTGTGCTAAGCTTCCTGTATTTGGAGATAACAAAAATTAACTTTTCAAAGATTCAGTGGTCTGGAAACTGGGAAGTTATTTAAAAGGTTTAGTTCCAAGAGTACAGCAACACCCCAAACCCTTAATTATTGGAGACAATCTTTAATGCTTATCATCCAAACAAGAACAGGTCTATTCGTTATTTTTTTAAACAGATAATCTGAGCTCTTTCATTTGTGGATTAGTTGGACATTTGTTTTCACAGAATTTTATGGATGATTTGATATTGCCTTTGAAAGGTGGTGGGGCACTCCTGTATTTACTTCATTGTCTTTTTATCCCTGTAGATTTTTTCACACAGTCATTAGGAGCACAAAAGTAGCTTCACGGTGAGTTTATCCCTTTCATTTTATAAGGCATTCCTTAATGGTAAGATACATATTTTTTTATTTCTAAACATAAAGGGCCTGATCCTGCATGGTAATGAGTGCTTTTAGCTCCCTTTGAAGCTAACAGGCAGCAAGTTTGTTCAGCATACTGCAGAAGATACCCAGCAGGATGGAAATCTGGGCTTAGAGTGACCTAAAAAGACAGTATGTGTTTTGAGTCCCATTCAAACCATATTTCTGCACAAGAAATTTATTTTGACATGACTGAAAGACAAATCAGGCATTCACCTTCTTTCCTGTGGCATATGAAACCATAGATTTAATAAACTCAGAAGACACATTGTTTACTACAGCAAGATGGCCACTTCAGTGCTAGTCTATTCAATCCACCTAGTAAGAAACCATGTTAATTAGAGCAAGAAGGTGTGGGGGATAAACGTTACCACTACCACAAGCTTGCCTGAACTTGAAGAAATGCAATTGTTTTTAACATCTGAAATACAGATGTTTCAGGTTTCTCATTTGCTTCATCATCCAGTACTAAGCGTGGAAAGAATCTGTACCTTTTCTGGATGTTTGTTGTTATGAGTAGGGCTTTTCATAGGAATTTTTAATTGTCAGTTTTGTGTAATAGAGGGCACATAGATTGCAAACAGCTATCTACAAACTCAGACAGCTAGCAGAGAAGCCAAAGTATATCATTCAAATTCCGGATGCAACTTTTTGCCATGAAACATCAATATGATGAAAATATAGGGTTGCCTCAGAAAAAAACAAATTTTTGCCAGATGCTTGCTTTAAAAAGACAAACTACCAAAATGGACTCTAAGTTTTCTGAGAAAAACTGACAGTTTGAAGCTGCACAAAGGATTCTAGGAAAAAAAAAAGATTATTGAGAATTATTTTCTTCACAGACACTCTGAAGTCCACAAATGTGACAGAAATGTTTTGGTTAGTCGGAGCCTACCTGCATTACTTAGAAGCCTTAACGCTCTCAGCAGCCATAATAAGAATCTGTTCCCAGGTCACTAACAGAGTCAGCAGAGCAGAGCTGAAAATTGCTAAGTCAAACATCAGAAGAACAGCTCCAGTTAACATCCAATTTGAGTAGGACAACATTTGTAATCTCTAATACTTTTCTAACTCACCTAATCTACAGAGGCAATGTGGTATAACATATGCTAAGAAGGACAGAAGTCCACAAAGCAGAGGGAAATGAGTGGAAATCCTTTCCTCTCTAATTGACAGGACCTAATGCCAGATGGCCTTGCCCTTTAAACAGCTGTTCAAACACACGTGCATAGTCTGGGAGGTGAGGAACAGACAGAATGTAGCATTACTACTGATTTCCAGAGTTGTTGATGAGGGGAAATAAGATCATCTGGGTTCCCCCTTCCTTTCCCCATCCCCAGTCTCCCCCTTTGCCTCTCAGAAGGGACACGTGCTTCGACTGGCTGACATAAAACATAGGAAATGCAGCCCAATATATGGCTATTCTAACTACTGTTTCATATTGTGATTACTTCTTAACCGAAAGGGAAAGAAGTATGAAAGATGTTTAGCACACAAAGACTTAGGAATTTAGCTAGGTCTTATCATACCTTTAAAATAAAAAGTAAAAATCCAGGCCATGATTTTGACAAGCTGGCTCAGCAGCATGATCACTGGATGTCCTCACACCTTAACTCCTAGACTCCCAGAGTCTCCCTGGCCAGAGGTATTTCTGTATTCACCATAGCATTACACTAAGCAAAGCAGACTAGCAGGAGAAAAAGCTGGAACGGACTAAACTAGAGACAGTCTAAAACCCATTCAAAATCCACACACCAACCAGACAGAAATATCTTGAGGCAACGCCACAAGAGTAAAAGAAATAAGAAAAGGTTTTTTCTTCTTCTCTACACAGCTGCAAAATACTGACTGGCAGGGATCAGTATCAATTCACTGGACAAAATGTTGGATTCACCAAACCCAGGAAGATGAAAATGACGATGATAAGAGTGAAAATATGCTTCAAAAAACTACTGGAGCACTATCGTTCTTTTCCATTGAAGACAATTGCCCTTTGTTCATCAAATGTCAATCTAACTCGCTACAGCTTTCATAATAAGGGCTCATGAGTAGGTGTAAATGAAAGAAGAGTCTCTGTTATTTAAATTGAAATCCTCTTGCAATTCCTTAGTATGTAAATTACAGATTATGTTATACACTGATAGAGATGGTATAAATAGATCTGGCAGAATCTAAGTGGATCTTTTGAATTGTTCTAAGTAACAAGCACCACGTCTGAATTTGGCTGTGAATACAGCACAGAGGCAAACACAGAAAGGAAAATTTAACTGCTGGAGAAACTTTGAATGTGTCCATAGGCAGTGCAGAAATGGAACAGGCACAGCAAGGAAGATGATACATCCTCCCTTACATTCAGGGTCAAACAAGAATATCCGTAAAAAAAGACATTAACTTTATGTGGAAAAGAAAGTTTCACCAAACTGCTTAAGATCCAACAGGACTGTTAGCAGTAAAATGTCTCCAAATGACAGCAAGACTTAACACCTTGTGAAATCCAGCCCTGCTTAGTACCACTGGAGATGTAAAGCAAAAGAACCCATGAAGGTGACATGACACAGGAAACCTTTAAGTCTATAACGGTGATAAGGATTTTTTTTATCAAAAGAACTTCCACAGAAGTATAAGCTTGTTAGTCTTTGAGGACACAACGTATGGCCTAGCCTTTTAAAACATCCTTGTTTCTTTACTGAGAAACCAAGCGCTTTAGACTTGGAAGCTGCAAACTTCAGCAGGTCTGCTAATAACACTACATTGAACTTGTGCGAAAGTTTAATACTCTGGCCTTTCTTCACCTGCTGTAGATGATATACGCTACACTGGGGGATAAAATTTTTTATATTGTCACAATCATCAAAACTGCAACTGACAAGAAGAAACTAGAGGGTGGGCTAAATAAAAAGGGTATGTATCATCCTGGCTTTGAAAGGAATATTACATATGCATGTGACAGAATACCTATATTGAAAGTTAAATGCTAGAAAATAACAGAAAAGTAATATACAGTATCCTGGCCATGAGCAAGGATGACAGAATGATAAAGCACTTAGGGACCAATCCATAAGGTTATTTAGGTCTCAAGCTGCCTATACTCATTCATTTCAATGGAAAGTTAGATACTAAATAGGATTTAAGTAACTAGAAGCCAGTGCGGATACAGGACCTTTTTTTTTCTTTCTTTTTTTTTCTTTTTCTTTTGATTATGCCTTTTTTAATGGAGCCTAAATGTGCAGATGATGTTTTCCATTAATCATGTTTAGCGGTAGAAACATTATGTTTCAAAATGTAGGCTCAGTACTAAAGATGTAAACATATACATAGCATGAGCAGCATATAATCATCAAAAAGGGAAGGGTAGGGACAGAACAAAGATGGAACTATAGCAGCCAATAAGCCTGTGCAATAATTTTCAAAGCAAAACTATTTTTATAAGCTGTTTTAGATAAGAAGGTCTTGTTTGCACAGCAAATTCTAGAGGCATTTGTGTGAAGTACACAATCAATATAAACAAATTGGTTTGTATCCTGTTCCAAAATATAGAAGGAAGAAAGAGCACAACTGCATAACTAAAGATGTGTTTCCTATCCTATCTGTGATACACAAAAAGTGTAGGTAAGGTAGGGGTATCTTTTGACAGAGAGCAACATCTGTATTAGAAACACTTCTGTTATCTTGCTAAATTTCTTTGTATAAAAATCTTCTCGTGACTCTTAAAAAATCAGAAATGCCAACACTATTGCTGGCATTTGAAAAGCCCTCTTGTAAAGTACAGGGACGCTGCAACTCTAAAACAGCTAAAAAAACCCGAAGCCTTAGAATGTTCTATTAAATATATCCTGACACAATCAGAGATGCTGGTGACAGAAAGAAAAGTTAAGCAACCCACCACAGTCTTGACCTCAAGTCAATGACAAGACTGACACTCCAAATTCGTTCTGGCAAAGTGCATTCCATAGCTGCATGAAAAAGCTATGGGACACAGTGATTTATAATTCTCGCTCTGAACAAATGAAAGCCCAACATTTTTACACTTGAGTAAAATTGGGCTTGGACAATAGGGAACCAAAAACTCATTTGGATACATGTGGTGTTTTAAAACACATCACCAGGATCTTCAAATCGATCCAGTACCTAATGGCAGGCAGCACTGAGATCTCAGCACAGAGACATATGATGACCAGCTATTGTGCGTGTTTAAAATCTCAGCGGTTGCATTATTGTACAAGTTCTTGTTTTGTGAAAGGAGGGCTGAGTGAGACCTGCAAGCAGGGAATTACAGTAATCCAGACAAGATGTCACAGAAGCATGAATTAACGTTTCAGTATCTCTATGCGACAACGCTCTCAAACTTGTTATATTTCTAGGTTGATAATAGGAGTTTTGTTCCCCCTGAATGCACATGATCCCCAAAGAAAAGCCCTCAATTAAAGTTTACCTCTACATTTTGCACAGATGAAGACCAAGCAGTATTTATGTGCAGTACAGTGAAGGAACAAATCTTCAGACACAGTGTTAACAACATTATTAAGCACAGTGGTGTCATCTTTTTCATGTTTAAAGCAATTTGGGGGCAGTCAGAACTACACTTCATAAGAAATGGGGATCAGATGGTCCTATTGAGTCTGTAGCAAAATAATGTAAGTCTTCTTTCCAATAGCTGTGCAAGCTTTTTACTTCTACTCTTCTCATCTTCCCCTGGATCTTATTATCCCCTTTTGTCTACGATGCTTAATCAGAGACACAGCAGTTTAAACTGCTATATGACCTGAGAGATGACTTCTTTATCACCTCTGCACTTTTATAACATAAGTGACAGATAAATTATAAGAAAGCCTAGACTGTGACCTGAGCTAATAATTTTTGTGGACTAAGTCCTGGCATTGTAAGTCTTGCACAGTGCTTGTTCAGGCAAAACCCACACAGGAGTCAGTAAAAGAGCTTTATCAGAGTCAAGCCCAAATAAAAGCAGAGTAGGGACCTCAAGATTTGGCCCTTTTTGACCTTCTACTTAGAATTTCTTGCAAGCATTTTCAAAAGCATTCAGAAGAGTGAAAGTCCCCTCTATGTTATTTTATGAACGACTACAGTTCTGTACCTACATTATCGGGGCATTTTCCAACAATTTTCTGAATAAATCCAATACGCTATATAATAGCACTTCAGGTTTGCCAATAAAATAATCAAAAACTTTAGCTTCACAAATTACTTTGGTTAGAAGAGACAGGGTTAATACTGAAATACCTCTAATGTGTCTTGTCATTTTATAAGGGCTATACTTTGCAAATAAGCTTGGTGGTGCTTACAGTATCAAAAAAACCCATCTATTCAGAGCTACAGCCACCAGTCAACAGGCTTCACCGACAAAGCTAAGAACGAGCACACACTTTTTATTTCTCATCATCAGAATATCCCAGGAAAAAGGGCTGAGGGTGCTCTCTCCCAGGAGAGCTTCAGCCACAGTGTCCAGGCGTGAAAACCATCAAAGCATGTCATTGGGAGCAGCTGGATCACCCTTCAGACTAAGGGGGGTCACTGTGCAGAGGTTTGGGACACACTATGGGGTGCAGGGAAAAATTTTGGAAAGCAGCTTTGCAGGAAAAGACTTGGTTCCAGTGGGCAGCAAGCTGAACATCAGCCAACAATGTGCCCTTGCAGCAAAGGCAGACAACAGTACATGCTGGGACCCAGCATTACAGGGAGTGCTGCCAGCAGGTCAAGGGAGGTGATCCTTCCCCTCTACTCAGCACCGGGAAGGTCACACCTGGAGTACTGTGTCCACTTCTGGGCTCCCCCATAGAAGAGAGACATGGACATACTGGAGAGAGTCCAGTGAAGGGCCACAAAGATGAGTAAGGGACTGAAGCATCTCTCCTATGAAGAAAGGCTTGAGAGAGCTGGGACTGTTCAGCCTGGAGAAGAGAAGGCTTAGGGGGATCTCATCAATGTTATAAATACCTGAAGGGAGGATGTAAAGAAGACAGAGCCAGGCTCTTTTCAGTGGTGTACAGTGACAGGACAAGAGGCAATGGGCACAAACTGAAACACACAAGGTTTCCTCTGAACAGCAGGGAACACTTTTTCACTCTGCGGGTGATCAAGCACTGGCACAGGTTGTGCACAGAGAGGTTATGGAGTCTCCATCCCTGGAGATATTCAAAAGCTGTCTGGACATGGTCCTGGGCTAGCAGCTCTAGGTGGCCTTGTTCGAGCAAGGGGGTCGGACCAGATGACCTCCGGAGGTCCCTCCCAACCACAACCATTCTATGATTCTGTGAACTGGAGCGGGGCTGCAGCCTTGGGAGTTTGAATGTCCAGGTCCTCGCAACTGGAGAGACTGGGGTCCAAGAGCAGCTACTGGGCAGACTGAGCATCTGAGCCTTGCTACTGGAGGGATCCACACTGCTCATATATATATATGTATTTTCCCACTAATGGACCTCTGCCCTGCTCAGCCAGAGAGGGCAGCAGGACGAAGCCATTGGTGCTGTCTGTGTTCATGTGAATGTTCTGTGTGTCTGCCCTTGGTCTGAGTGGCCAGCCGTGTATACATACGCAGGTACGTGGTGTATCCAGGTGCTCTGTGTGCTTGTACATACTGGGAAAACATTTTCAGACTCGTTACTTGTTGGACCTGGGGGCACTGCAGTAGCCTCGCCTCCCTCAGGCTGTCAGATCCAGCATGATATGTTTTCCTTTAACAGAACCAATTCAGAACTGTTAATTTTGTAGCTTCCCTTTATCTTCTGTATCTTTGACTCAAGTCAGCTTTTTTTTCCATTTTACTTCATCTCTTCTGCAAAGTCATAAAGCTGGCAGCTCTCCTCAGCTCAATAAATATGGGTCCAAATGTATAAAAAACAAGTGGTAGTTATTGTTTGTTATTAGCAGTTACAAGCTTCATCAAGAACTTCTATTATCAATGTTCAAAAGCTCTGAGAATCCTGGCAGTAGCCTCTGACCAGTTCCATTCGCCAATATGCATAATGTAAATACCGTTGTAAATATTCTAGGAGTGCTAGCTGTTCTTCGGGGCATATGTTATGTTCGTACAGATTGTACAGGGCACTAATTCTATCATTACCAGAAAGCAGCTGTTTTCTTATCAGCAACTTTGAAAGTCAGCTTCTTTGAAATCAACAATGCACAGGATATTTCTGCCTGCTAGTATTTTTGAGTGTTTTCCTCCACTTAAAAGCTCCTTTGTCTGTCTCCTAAATATCCAGGATTCAGCAATCACCCCCAACCTAAAACACAAGGCTTTTCTTAAACATCATAATAATTTTAAAATAAATTTATCTTTCTCTTTTACCTACTGTCTTTAAAAGCCTTTTGGTATATTCAAGTCATATTTTCAAACTTCCTTCTCCTATTAGGAAGATAAAAATTTATATTTTTGTTTATCTGAAAACTGATATTCTTTCTTGATGACATGATTCACAAAGTGAGCTTTTAAGAGAAACAACAAATATTGCAAGGCCCACAATGCAATAATGGTGGATGGTGTCATGGCGTGGGCTTTAAATTAAGTAAATATATATACATATTGTTGCAGAACCAGGGCCACAGTCACTACAGTTTGGTGTCTCCACTTCATCCACATAGAGAAGGAATGCAAAGGAAGCTGAAAACAGACAGTCAACTTACTAGCAGGCACACTAACGTTCTAATTGAAAACAAGGGACTAGAGGGAAAAAAAAAAAAATTAAGTCAAATCAGGAGCAGATTTGAGAAATGTATGTTCTTCCTATAAAAAAAGTTTTGCATTTATGTTCCTCCCATAAAAAAAGTTTTGGCCAATATAAAGCTAATAAAACCCTACTCTCCAAATATCCAGTTAAAAACTTTGTAAATTCAATCTAGAAAAGACTAATTCATGTATGTATCTAAAATCTATGGGAAGAAATGCCTTGCTGAAAAAAAAGAAACTTGGGTAAAGCCGTATCGGGAAATCCTCTCCTGTTCCTCAGTGCAATGTACCGATACTTATATCCAGGTCAACTGCTCAGAGATAAAGGGTTAATAATCAATTCCTGTGTAATTAAATTACTTCTAATCACTCATTTTGTGGTCAAAGTAGGGACAACTTCAGAACAAATACATTTTAAAGATTCAGACTTAACTCGGGTAAATAATCCAGGTTTCTACTTGGCTTTCCAAAGGAAGTTACTGTTATGTGACTGAATCTTTACATGAAAGTGAGCAAAAATGCTACAAACAACAGTTCCATGATATTCTGGGTTTGGTTTCGGCCATCTATATGAGCTATTTTACTGGGTGATACATAGAAACTATTAGCTAATCTACATAGATATTAAAACCAGAAAAATTTCGCCTTGTGTAACATTCTGGATGGAAATGCTGTTGTAGTAACAGCCGTGCTGTAAGCTGGCATTTTGTAATAACAGATTCTTCCTTGTGTCACTGCTCTTGAATGAAGCTGGAGAAGACAGTGTGGGATATGAACAAGACCTCGTAAGTCAAAAACATATTTCACAGATGTTGCAAGTAGTGGCAGCTTTAAAGCTTGTCGGCTGGTGGGAATCCCAACAGAAAATCTTGTAGTAGGCTTGTGTGCAACTGCATGTGTATCTCTGCTTGCATGCGTGTAACTCAATGGAGACCTCACTCGGGGCTACTGCACAAGGTCAGGAGTGTCCTAAAACTGTGCATTCACACTTTATCATATATATACAGATAAAGATGGAAATTTATCACATATTTTAACAAGCTGTTACATGTTAGGAACTTCACTGGTCATCTCCACACTTGCAGAGCCTGTAGCAACTCGGACAACACAAAAAGGCTGTTCAGAGTTGTAACAAAAAGAGTTGTAGAAGTTTTGCAGAGTTTTTACAAGTGACTGGCCACTTTTTTCTGTTTTACAGTACTTAATAGGTCAATATTCTTGTTTTATTAGTTTTACCCTGATAATAAACAACTTACATTGTTCTTAAACTTCTGCTGCATTATGTTGCCACTGCGTGTCTCTATTAAAACAGAATGGCAAAGAAAGGTTTTAGCAGGGTTTATAATGTTCTCGCGGGGTCAGACCCCACCATCCCCAAGGTGCAAGCCACCTCTGGTTGCAAAAGACTTCTGACATTTTGGGGATTTGTTTATTTTTAATATGGACAGCAAAAAGAAACATAAAATATAGTACAAATTCTCCTGAATTGCAGCATACATTTTAATAATAGCCAAGAGCTACTTTTTACCTGGTCCCCTAACAAAAGAAATCATAAGCATCAGAAACTCAGAGATACATAACAGGCCCAGTCCAAAAATAATTAAATGTCCCAAATAATTATTGTCCACTTTACAATTACAGCGGGGGTACAATCTGTCTAAGGAACGGAGGGATAATTGAGACAATTTGACAGAAAGTGCTCAGGACAAAAGAGTGCTGGGTCAGACAGACTAAATCATCAGTGTTATAAAGCACCACAGCAGCAAAAACTTCTAACTATAAACATTGCCCATTGCCCTAGAGTAAAAAGCATGGACAGCTTAAAAGACAACAAAAAACCAGACAAGTCACATAATGAAATTTGAGAAAGCAAAAGGCTGCCTACAGAGAACTGGGCAGACAGTTAGCCTCGCATGAGGTCATTCTGAAAAACAGCAAAGATTGAATCTGCCTGATAGAAAGTATTTCATTAATTCACAAGGCAAATGGGAAAAAGAACATCTTGGCTCTATATAATATAGTATCTCTATTTTAACACCTCACATTTTATGTCTACAAAAGGAAGATTTAATATTGAGGTGATCAAATCATACAGGCAGCCTATCCATTGCATGCACAGTGAATCTTAAAAGGGGAATTGCAACCTGCTGCTGGTGGTCTCCACCCCCGCTGCGTCTTCTTCTAGCCCTGCATTGCAGACCTCGTTCTGCCACAGGTCTCCAGGAGAGAGCTGCCAGCTCTCACCAGCTCCACTGGGCTGGTCCTCCTACTGCCTCTAGCCCTCTAGCTTTAGATTTCTAAAGCATCAGTGTTGTGAGAAAAGAGAGAAAACCCAAGGAACTCATAGACGAAGCTATCCACATTCTTCTTCTGTTCTGAACCAGTCTCCACATCACTGCTTAGAGCTCTGATACAATCAGAGCAGATATACTTCAGAAACTCATTCTAATAAAGTATTTCTAATTCCTGGCTGTAATCACGCTTTTCTCACTGACTGAAATTAACTCTTCGCACTGAGGTGACTGAGCTGCATGTGCTCCTTTTGGCACCATGCTCCATTCTTGACACTTCAGGCGTTAAGTACCACAGGTGATGGGGTCTGTCGGTTCTCCTGAGCTACCTCTAAATACCTCATGTGACTCTTGCTGGCTTTGCAATCTACCACAACCTCACGTATTTTCTACTTAAGGTGTACATAGAGTGTGAATTTTTATAAGCATAAAATAAAAAAATAGGACTATGAATTAATCAACATTTCTTTACTGCAATCCTGTGTAAAACATTTATCTAGTGCAGTTATTTCTGATCAGTACAGCTCTGCTGTAAATTTGCTACAAATTACGTACTACATTGCCACCTAGTGAATAAATCTGGAAATTCAACTAAAAGAAAACTGAGTGTACAGTAGTATTTTTATAATACAGGTATCCTGAAAAATCACATCTCTGGCTCCCTTGTGATAGTCATGTGGTGTATAAGCAGGTGTTCACTGACCATCTTAATCCTTGTGTCTGTGTGCGTGTTTGTGCATGTGTACATTGCCCTGCCTAATCACAATGCAAATATGCATAATTATGAGTCTATTTGCCATACGTCCACTTTGATGGACTTAAGTTTTACCCTGTAAAATATATATATGCTGCCACCAATGTCAAGGAAGAATAGAAACCTTATGTGGTGCTGTCTGTCACACTTGTCATGAAACCACCTATGCCTAGGTGCCATTAAATCTGATTTGTTCAGAGTGACGAGGCAGTCCAAATTCTGCTTAGATAAAAATGTAGCACTCATCAGACTGGTTTACTTGGATTCTGCTACCAACAAGCTGGCCTACCAGAAGATTTGCCACGGTTTCTAAGATAGAGTGTGGGGATAAAAGATCTGTGGCGGAGCTCCTGGACTGACAAATTGCAAGTGATATCTCGACAACCACCATATAAGCTTTTATGTCATGCTCAAGGCAGTTTAAGGACTGACATGGGACACGGCAATACCAGGCAAGAGTAGACAAGATGAAAATGTGCTGATCAGAGATTATCAAGGCATAAGACAGTGCTGTACTGAAAACTTGTGAATGTACTCAATCACTCTGACTGTCAACAGAGTTGTTTCAGGTGACATCTTCCTCATCACCACTTTCCACCAAGCAGGCAAGGTCAAGACCTGAGAAGTTTAAGGACCAGTTTGTCATTATTTCTTCCTGCAGGAAACATCCAGTTCCTAAGCAAAAGATGACAAAATTAATTACATGACAGGGATTGCCTGTTTGGAAAACTCTGGATCATTATATCAAGAGACTAATTTAATGCTATAGCTGTTGGCGTATTTTGTGAGTGTGTCTGTACAGAAGTATACATCCATATAAAAATACAATCCCTAATAAACATGAAACAAGTGTAAATGATTCATGGCATATATGTCAGCCCAGATTTTTTTTCTAGTATTGTTGAGTTTGTAATTAGGATTTCACATTTCTGGAGCAGTAAAAAGCAAAGTATGCTTCACTATCAGCTGGAAATGGAAGAAGTTCCTTGCAACGATGTCCTTCATTTTAAGTAGATACACACAGGCATTAGAGTGCAATTAAGTGGTAACCTATAATTTATAATTTTTTGGCTTCAAAGTCTGCTTGCTTCCATGCATATATATATATTTACAATCTTTATTGCTCTATGTAGAACAGTAGTGGACAACAGAGCCAAATGCAGCTGATCCAGCTGTACTTAATTACTAAATCATTTGCTGATCAAGGGTCATTCTCAGTGGTATACTTCCTCAGTTGGGTTCATTCTTGTTAGTATAAAATAATCAGAATGCAGTCAAATACATACAGTGTATGTATTTGGAACCAGATGCAACTAATGTTTCACAAGTTAAACAATGAAAAATGCTGCTTGAAAGTCCGCACACATATCTTACACTGTCAAATGGAGAGGAAGTTCCATCTCCCATCTGGTCTTCAAGGGAATTTTATTATGTCGTTTAGATATATTTTTCAGCTTCTGGGTATTATGTTTATTACATGGATCGATTTGTAATCTGTTTTTCTCCTTGACTGAAACCTGTTTTTATGAGTGAGACACTAAAATAACATGCTCTTTCATCTGCTAGTTCTTATAGACTGTAGATAGAATAATAGTTTCATACTGTCTGTAGACTAGCAGGCGTCTGTATTTGCTACTTCAAAGCCAAATATGTGCAAAGTTAATGAATATAAGTTCTTTAAACACAAGCAGAGGCGTTGCTTAAAACTAACGCTTGTGTAGTTCTAGGAGTAAATACTAGTCAAAGACGACACTTTTGTTGGAATATCTTTTAATGAACAAAAAATAAATCGTGGGAAAAAAAACATGCCAAACTTTTAAAACTAGACTTAATCATTTCACATTATCTGACCTATTTAACACCTGATTAATATTCTAGATTTTATTTCAAAGTGCTGAGCAGACTTAGTCTCTATGTATTTTTACATACTTATGTAGAAATAGAAGTGCCACAGACCATATGACAGTACCGCAGCACACACATCACTATGGGGAAATTATAGAAAAAATTGAATGACAAAAATAGTAACAGCTTAATTTTGAATACAGACATTACAGGAAAGAAAACTGAAACTGCTGAGGTGATAAACATCGTGAACTTAATTGACACCAGCCATTGTTCAAAGGAGGTGAATCCTTTGCCAGAGTAAGCTCCTGAAAGAACGGCCCATCACTATCCTACATTGATGGAGCCACTTTTAACAAAGCACTGGATGGTATTTTTGGTATTAGAAACTAACGCAATCCTTGATTCTGTACACTTTTTTTCTCTTGCAAAGTAAACACAATTCATGCATCTGATAGGAAATTATACACTATTAGAATGCATGTTTGATCGGAGCAAACTCTGATGAGAACAATGAATAAAACATAATACACAATTTTAGAAATCGCTTTAGAGAGAAGTGATGGCACTGTTTCAGTCATAGCTCAGATGACAGCAACCATCTTTGTTCCCAGAATGGTTTTACTGATTAAAGTAGCTCCCAGGTGGTACATTACTTAGCCATGATTGTATTTCCAATTCAAGGATTACTGAAATTAACAAATGTTAGAAAAGTTTTCTAAACAAATAGTAAGATGTATTTCCTCTTGAAGTCTGTAAGTACTTTCATCTTAAATACTATTTGCTGGGATAGGCCTTTTGGACAAAATTTCATTAAATAATGTGCCCCTTATGGATTAAGTCAAAACTTCAAAGTCACTGTTTATGGGAAATTCTTAAAATTTGAGAAAGAAATTAATAAAAAAAATTATATGGAAAAATCAGCCACATTATGTTCAATTTGTTATAATACAGGGCAAGGGCAACTCCTCAGGATTCCGTGCTCCTCCTCCCCGCTGCCATATTCCCAGTAACTTGCGGTTTGATGCAAATACATTAAATGGGTACGTTTTCATAAACATTTTAGTTGTCATGTGGGGTTCTTCTGAAGAAACTATGCTTTATCAGTTAATTATGCCCTTTTTTCATTGTTATTATTTCAACAGCAATGCATGCAATTCTTTAACAGTGTACGAAAGATTGTTAGATACATTTTTTGCACTGAGATCATATTCTTTAAAATAGACATAGAAAAGAAAAATATGGCCAATAGAAAAGAACTTCAAAGAAGTTCATTTAAGATGACTTTGGTAGGTAGGCGCGAAGAATACTAGGCTCTTAAGAAGCAGGGTGAAGGTACTTCAGCCATCCATGCCCCATTCTATATAGCTCTGTTCATTCTCTCTGTCTTCTCTGATGTATGCTGCTCTTCCTTAGTGACTTTCACAGCCACACTAAATCTCAAGTCTTCATTTGTCTTTCCTAGAGATGGTCTGTAGCTGTGCAGGTACTGGCGGATGTCAGGAGATAGAGTCCAAGTCCTCTGAACATACTTCCATGTGGGTCTTACTGATGTGAAAGAGGCATGGGCTGCAGGTCGTTCTGCACATCTCAAAAGTAGAAGATGCAGATCTAGAGCCAGTGTGTCCAGATAGCTCTAGATTTAGAGTTCAGTTTAGAATCATAGAATCATAGAATCATTTAAGTTGGAAAAGACCCTCAGGATCATCAAGTCCAACCATTAACCTAACACTACCAAGTCCACCACTAAACCATGTCCCCAAGCGCCACGTCAATTAGTTCACTGCTCTCTGTTCAGGGTATTATATTTCAAAGAAACATCTTCAGATTTAAGTCAGATTTAAGTCAACTGTTTGGAAACTAGCCATAGGCCATGCAACATTTGCAAACGGTTTTAGATTCCTACCTCCTATTGTGTCTATAGTTTCACATAGTTGGTAGTTTGGGGACCCAAGCACGAGCTTAAAATAGTTTTGTGGATCTAGGCTAGGTCCATGACTCTACTGCAAACTATCATGTATTTGAAATGTCATATGGTACTCCCTCTAAATATAAATTTGTAACTATAGACTATGTTTTTTTGCACTACATCTCTGGTAATTCTGCTTACAGGGGAGTCAGACATGATACACATGAAGCAACATAAACTTGCAAATCCTGGATGTTTTCTGGTGAGTGAATTGTCAGTATGTATAGGGATTGCATGGCAAGGTTTTGATAATGGGGGGGCTACAGGGGTGGCTCCTGTGAGAAGCTGCTAGAAGCTTCCCCTATGTCCAATGGAGCCAATGCCAGCTGGAGCCACAAG
>NW_009198762.1:4559-4877 GCF_000690835.1 Fulmarus glacialis | reverse complement strand
GAGAGTGCCGGCCGACCGCCGAAACGCTTGTCTCTGCAAAGCCTTGCTCCGTGGAGCAGTGATTGCCCTGAAGTTAATAGCAAGGAAAAACTAGATTTATATATAAAAAATAATCATAAAGAAGAAAGGTTTTATTATCGGGGTTTGTGCAGTCGAAACCCTTTGCTGTTATAACACAAATCCAGCTGGTGGCTTAAATAATTAGGTATTTCCCGAGGGGTTTATCAGCCGTGTCACATCGGTGGTTCTGGTTTTGCCGTGAGATTACAGGAACGCTCGCCTCTATCTGTACTTTGCATCTGGCCGCTGCGGTCCCCG
>NW_009198762.1:2937-4502 GCF_000690835.1 Fulmarus glacialis | reverse complement strand
GCACGAGTGATGAGCCCGGATTAAGCTCCAGCAGTCTCGTAGCCAACGCCAGCCATTAAAGCGCTGTCAGCATCGTCCTTCTCCCCAGGGGGATGCTCGGCATCCAAACCCGGAGCCCCGGCAGGGCTGTGTTTAACCCCCCTCCATCCTAAATTCCTCCAGGGCCAGGGGGTTGGTGGCCACCGTGCCACCGAATGAAGGGAGCGGGGACCTCAGGAGAGGGCAGGGGTGCTGCCACATCCTCGCACCCACCAAAGTCTGGCCGAGCTTTGCATGGTCACAAACATCTTCCCCTTTTCCACACCCGGAGCTTGTGGTTTGTTTTTTTCCTTCTGAGATGCAGACGCAAGCGGACCTGGCCTGAAGTGGTTTCCCACAAAAGATGTCACGGTAAAAAAAAAAATCCACTCTGAGTCAGAGAAAAAGAGACAAATGCCACGTTTTCCGCAGGAAAGCCTTTCAGGGCGATGTGGCGCCCAGAGAAAACGCTCGGTTCTGGCAAAATTAATACTTTGGGGGTAAATTGGGGGTACAGAGCAGGGAAGAGCTGTGCTGGTATCAGAAGCTGCTTGGCCATGAACCTGTTTTAAGGATAATAAAAGCACACACTCATGCACAGCACACTCATTGCACGAGCAATGAAAATCATTTTGAGAAGACAAATAAAAGGAATTTTATTTCTCCAGCCACTCTGAACAAACAGAAATGCCCCGCTCTCGCGGCAGGGGTTTGGGCTGCGCGGTGGCTCCAGGAGCCTGGGGTGGATGAAGATGCCGTGCCGGGATGATGCTGACGCGGAGGCACCTCCCTGGGAGCAGATCGTGGGTCCACGGGGCGTTGCTGCCTACTCCCTGCCTCTGCTCAGCAATAACGTGTAAGATCTACGTGTGAAACCCAAATTCTCCCTGTGCTGCTCCATCCTCAGGCCGTATCCAGTGTATCCCGACCATGGGGATAAAACGCGTCTCTCCAGACTCCTCCTCGGCATCCTCCCGCGGGAACCAGCACCGCTCGGTGTGCAAGTGCTTTTTAGCCAGGTATCCTAAAGAGATGAGCACTCTGCCCGTGGGCCTGTCCGTCTCACTTTCCTCCTCCACCAACTCATCAGTCTTTTTTCAGTTTAACGTCTTCCATATTGACTTGAAATGGCCTCAAGTTGCACCAGGGGAGGTTTAGACTGGACATCAGGAAAAATTTCTTTACTGAAAGAGTGGTCAGGCCTTGGAACAGGCTGCCCAGGGAAGTGGTGGAGTCACCACCCCTGGGGGTATTTAAAAGACGTGTAGATGAGGCGCTTAGGGACATGGTTTAGTGGGCATGGGGGTGTTGGGGGTTGGCCTCGATGAGTTTTTCCAACCTTAATGATTCTATGACTCTATGATTCTATGACCCAGGGAGGTCTCAGAGGCAGCGCCGGCGAGGGGGGAGGAAGGCTCTCGCTCATCCCACCCCATGCACCGCAGGCTCAACCCCGGTACGAGATATCAGAGCAGCCCCCAGAGAAAGGCAGAGAAACCAGCAGCCGGGGGGATGTTTTTTGGATACGCCCCAGGGCCTGTGTCTTT
>NW_009198762.1:2172-2377 GCF_000690835.1 Fulmarus glacialis | reverse complement strand
TTAAAAAGCCAGGGGCTGAGGTGTGAAATTTAAATGCACTGAAAAAGCTGGTTGAAGGCAAATCCCCCCAGCAGCTCAGCTGCAGCCTGGGGAGTAATTCACCCCCTTGTAGCCTCGGGAGCTGATCTCCCTGGAAAGCCCCAGCTTGTGTTAATTACCCCTGAACCCTCCATAAAAAGGGGGCAGGGTCGCTCCACACCCAGGC
>NW_009198762.1:302-1455 GCF_000690835.1 Fulmarus glacialis | reverse complement strand
GGGCTGGAGACAGCTTGGAGATGCTGAATTGGAAACCAGGTAGGAGAGACCCTCCCTGAACGTTCCCGTGAAGTGAAGGTGAACTGGAGCTGGGTTGAAGTTTTTGGCTCTATATAAAGCCCCTGAGCTAATGGCTGGAGCTGGGCTGTGAGCCTGGGGGCTGTGGTGGGACCCTGAGCATCCTCGAGGCTGTGACCCAAGGGGCTTTGCTGGGGCAGATGCTGCTGGTGATTCCTCATCCTGGACCAGGAGCTCCAGGTACGATCCTCTGTGGGATCCCGGGACCAGGAGGGGACTGGGAGGCTCCCAGGGAAACCTGTTGCACGTTTGAGCCTGGGAACAGCAGGATGGTCCCCAAATATCAACCCTGGGATCTCGGTTTGTTTTTCCAGCTCCTTACCAAAGGGCTTTTGGACATGTCAGCGTTCGTGGTGGGGGCTGATTCCTGAGTGCTGGAAGAGCAGTGCCCGCAGAGACGGGGCACAAGCAGGCATGGATGCCAAAGGAAGGTTTCGGTACGTGATAGCTGAGGCGCCTCTGGGAGATGTGCCCCCGCGCAGGGCTCTGCAGGATGGGGCAAGAGCCTGCGCTGCCTCCGGGGACGTGCCAGCCGGGGCCACCAGCCCCTGTCATCGCTTGCCCCCAGGGCAGCCGCGGTGTGTATGGGGGGGTGGGAAAAGCAAAACCCCAACCGGTCCCGTGGTTTTGTAATAGATCAAGCTGCAGGAGAGAGAAACGCAGACTAAAGCTGTGCAGATGCTCAGTGTGGACACTCCAAAGCTGTTACATCTGTTCCAGGGGACAGACGAGGTGAGCCTGGCTTGCGTTGTGATGACGTGCTCGTTACCAGACTAATTGCTTTCTTGGCAGAAGTCGGAGGCCGGTGGGTGTGAGCGGGGCTGGGTCACCCGCACCCCTGAGTGGGGGGAGCCCAGGGCAGGGTGCCCTGTGCTGCTCGGGGTGTTTCATCTCCCGAGCCCCAGGGGATGGAGCAGTGTGTGCAGGAGCCTGGTGCTGCTCCTTGTCTCTCTCCCTTTGCAGAGGGAATTGTTATTCCCCTGCAGGTTTTACCGCTCCAAATGATTATTTTTGGTGGAAAGATGTAGGAAACTCTTGCTCTCACCCAAGGCAGGGCCTCCTATGGGAAAGGGGT
>NW_009198762.1:0-266 GCF_000690835.1 Fulmarus glacialis | reverse complement strand
CCAACCTTTCCTTACTGTCCTGGGGACCGAAAGCGGTTCCTGGTGAGGAGGGACAGACCCCAGAGTGCTGCTGGATCCCACCATCCCAAGCACTGGTGGGAACCACCTGAGACCTCAGCTGGGATTTGATGCCAAGAGCCACATCTGCTTGTATAATCCCCGGCTGGGTGATGTCCTGTCTGTCACTTGCCGGGGGGCTCGAAGGCAAGAAATAAGTGAATTGACAATGCTGGAAAGGATGTCCTGCGCTGGTGTTTAAAAATAAA
>NW_009198761.1:636-851 GCF_000690835.1 Fulmarus glacialis | reverse complement strand
AGCGTGTGGCACCGGCACCGGTACCAGCACCAGGTCCTGCACACCGGGCATTGCACATGGGCAGCGGGTGCTGGGCACTGCTCACCAGGCACTGCGCACCCTGTGCCAGCACCGGCATCTCACTCTGGCACTGGGTACCGCACCCCAGACACTGCACACCCTGCCATGGTACCAGGCTCACCGCTGCGCCTGCTCTTCAGGGCGCTGCCCCTCCT
>NW_009198761.1:0-283 GCF_000690835.1 Fulmarus glacialis | reverse complement strand
TGCCACCACATCCCTGCTGTCCCTCCTTGGGCAGCCAGCACCATGCCTCTGGCTGGGACGTCCCAGCACTGATCATTAACCACCCAGGGCAGTGGGTTCAAGGTCCTGGACGGGGAGATTTTGTCCCCAGGTTGGGCAGACATCTCAGAGCCCCGTGAGTGGCTGTTGTCCCCTCGGTCCTGCCTCTCGGGGGGACAAGAGATGTCCAGGCCGGGCTCCAGGCTGGTGCCTGACATGCTCCCTGCCAGCGGTGCGGGGGCTGGCGGTGCAGGATCCGGGCACC
>NW_009198760.1:0-16838 GCF_000690835.1 Fulmarus glacialis | reverse complement strand
GGACACCCCGTACGTCATCTTAAACATATTTATAGTAGTCTCAATCTTTTGTTATCACTTTTTCAATGATTTTCATTTTGTAACCTACAGTAGATAAGATCAGTCCATTTCCAACATGGCAGAAAGAGTCAGGAGCAGAAGTCCCACAGCCTTCGTTGTAACCGTCTCCTGCCGGCCCTGCGAGTGCCCTGCCTGAGGGGCCATGTATTATTTCTCAGTCCTCTGCAATAACTCTCTGAAATTATTTCTCATCATGAGTTCTTTTTACTTACCGGCATGCTGTGCTCCGGTATCAATACTGTATTGTTACGGTACCGCTATGGTCATGCATAATGCTATGCTGCAATAATGTCTTGGGGATTAAATAAACTGAAAAAAAAATGTAAGGGGTATGGACCTCTAGGTGAGGTTTGTTTGGATAAGTCCCCTGCTCCCATCTCGTGTACCGATGTCTGATTAAGATATCTAAGCATTACTTACCACGCAAAGCTAGAGATGGCTAGTTTGAATGCCTCAGCACTTAGGGCTGCCAGACCTTGGGTCCTGTCCTGGTTTCAGCTGGGATAGAGTTAAATTTCTTCCCAGTGCTGTGTTTTGGATTTAGTATGAGAAGAATGTTGATAACACACTGATGTTTTCAGTTGTTGCTAAGTACCCTGGCTAGCAGGGCTAGTCAAGCACATTCAGTTTCCATGCTCTGGAAGAGGCTGGGAGGGAGCACAGCCAGGACAGCTGGCCCAGCTGGCCAACGGGGTATTCCATACCATGTGACATCATGCTCAGTATATGAATGGTAGGTGTGATCCAGGAAGTAGCGATAGCTACTTGGTTATCGGTCAGCACGGATGGTGAGCAATTGCATTGTTCCCAAGGACGAGAGGAGCAGGTATGACTCGCGTGTGGTTGCAGATGGTGGGTTTATTGTTGGTATAGATCAGGCCTCCAGTGGAACTCAAAAGTGTCTGTTTAACTGTGTCTAAATCCTTCACTTAAGCCTAAATTTTGCATATGAAGGCCACCTCTTACTCTTCTGAAGAGGCCCATAGGTTAGTGGGTGGGTGGCATACTCCTACCATCCAAGCAGGTCATGCAAAGGCTAGCTGTGCAAAACAGGCATTTCTTTGATGACTTAAAACCTGTGGAAGGTATTCCTCCTGTTTATAGCAGCAATTTGTGACCCTCACAAGAATTGCTTCAGTATTCCTTCTTTGGATGCCTTTTACATTTACCAATGCTTTAATTATGTGTAGCAAAATTCCTTTATGGGCAAACCCATCACCACCTCCTAAGCCTCTGGCAAAGCTGGTTATTTGTCTCTTAGATTTCCAGCAACTGCATTAATTTTTCACCCTGCACTTCTCCCTTTGAGAAGCAAGTGAACCATATTGCTAAGCCTGCTAACGTTCATCCAGAGCCAGGTATTTATTATCTCAGTTCAGGTCCCCATTGACTCTGTGGGTTGCACAGCTTTTGATTCATATTTGGATTGCTGCCTTTCCTGTTTTCTTTTTCCTTTTTTTCCTTTTTTCTTTTTTTTTTCTTTCTTCCCCTTTCTGGAAGCAGCCCAAGTTATTAGCACCAGCAAACTCAGTCTGTAACCAAATGTTGCTCCTCAATGAAAATGTATCTGCCGTTATGACACTAGAACAGCACTCGCAGCAGCAGTATCAGAGCAAAGGGCCCTATAAGGTGGTGGTTGCCAGGCTTCAAATAAGATATCAAACTTCCAGCTTTGCCACACAGGGGTGTTTAAAGGCCCTGTGGTACAGGAAGCCTAAATCCCATCTCTGTCCCAATAATCTGAATAGGTAATGACTGCACAGTTTGTCTAGCTAAGTTCCTGATGCCGCTGTGCTTTCATGTGCGATTTTTCCTTTCCTGTCAAGTTCCTGTGTGGCATCGCGATGTGGTGTTACACAGCTGCTTCTCTCTACCCCAGAGAGAGCTGCATTTCAGCAGAAGACAAAGCAATTGCTGTTCTTCAAGCTTGTGAAATTCCCTGGGAGTAAAAAGCTCCTAATCTTCTGCTTTATTTGACTTTAAAATCTTTTTCAGACATCTGCAGATTTAAGAGCCATGGTTTGGATCCTTGTAGGGATATGTCCTTTAATTATTATATCCCTGCAAAGGACTAGTTCTTTTCACCTTCCCCCACCCAGAAAAATAATTTAGTGATCTCTTCTAGAAGAGACAGACTTTCAGGCTTACTAAATCAGACTAAATGTTTGCAATTAAATTTCAGTGTACTGGAGGTCATTTGTATTTGAAATTGAAAAAACCCAGCCTTAAGATTCTACCAGATGTGCTCCTCTTGCCTGTTCTTGGGATGAGTTATATTTAATCTGAGTTTGTGTTTATTCCTACTGTAGTTTTTCAGCTGACTTCCAGAGTTTATACCAGAAGAAGATCTGACCTAAGTGTTTTGTTAAAATTAGATAATAAGCAAGCAATCTATGATGCAAACGAGATGTTAAAAAAACACTCAAAACACAACCAAACACCAAATATATATTTTCTGAAGAAGGAAGATGCACCATCTTGGCAATTTCACATAACACAGAATGAGGACAATGAAGAAGTGACCTTGATACAGATAACTCATTCCAGATTAGCCATGTGTGGTAGGCAAGGCTTCCTGTCACAGAGAAAAATCCAGTCATGAGCTCTTTCTGTTTTTCAGTATTAGCCAAGCCAACTTAGAAGATTCTCCAAAATACAAGGATGCTAATTTCCCAGACCCTTGGGATCAGTCTTTGTGTACATGCAGCTCATCGAAAAAAAGCTCTTCACACAAAGGCTCTCTGTGCATACGAGATTCTCTTTCCTGCTCTGTAATCTCCATAGTCCCTTTCATCTCTGCAGCCTTACTTTTTTAAAGTAAAGACTTCTGCAAGCAGGGGTTGGAAGTATCTCCACAATGTGGAATGGGTATTTGACATGAGAGAAGGGTTATGTCTCACGAACAGGACAAGAGATGGTTATCACTGGCTTGGAGGATGAGGTGGAGTGCTTCTCTAAATGGTGGACATCAAATAATGAATCCAAATGAAGCAAAGACATAAATTTAAATGGGTTAATTAAAAGTCATTACATTTTATATGAGATCCTCTGATCCAGAGTTGAATAGGCTGTAAGAAGTGGTGAAAGGAGGCATGAGTTTCTCATGCGCAGGTGTCTAACAAAGTTTCTTTTGGTTCTGGTTTGCAATGGTTGCTTACACAAACCTCTGTTTCATATCTGGAAATTGGCTACTAAAACTCAATGAGATGAATGGTGCCTGGTTTGGACACGGAGCTGGACTGGGGGTGAGAATGTTGTAGCTAGGATTACTTAACAGATCTTCCAGTGACAACCAAAGCCCATTGCTTTTAACCCTCAGCTTGCTTCTATTTCCCACCTATCATATTAAGTTATGTTGCTATGGGACTTGTTCTTTAACGTGTATTTCTGCAGTGTATTCACCTATGTGTAGGGAGGTATGTCCTGAATTTATTTTCTTTGTTCTGAAAAGTTTAAATGGTCATTCTAACTCTCATTTGAACCAACTCTAATTGCTGTTTGCTCACTATTAACTGTGAAAGCAAACACTGGAGGCAAGGGTCACACCAAGTGGAGTGGTTCTATGGACACAAACCAACGGAGCACAGTAGAAGATCTACACCTGATGCTTTTTTCCTTCTTTTTTTGTGTATGTAGTTGAAAAAAAAGAGTCCTTCTGACCTTTATAGGTGATAAACTGACATGTTAAGTTCTACTGCAAGAAATGATTAAGCCTTAGCTACACTATTGTGTTATGAATGCATTGAGGGCAGCACAAGAAATCCTATTCCTGCTACTAGTGCCCTTAGCCATTCAGCAGAGGAGGGTCTTATGTCCTTTCCCCCTCAAAAAAAGCAAATCCAACAATTCTTTCCAAAGCTGGATAAAGAGATCTCAAAACCTGTTTAAAAGGCCAGAGGAGACAGTGCCTGCCCTTCCTTTTCTTGTGTAAGCGTTGTGTCAGCTCTTAGGAGTACTATTTCTAGGAAATTGCCACTGATTTTAAGGTTGAATTTTGCAGTCTCCAACTTCCAGCTCTTGTTATGCCCTTGTTAACAATGTAAAAATAAAGTTTAGGGTGTTTGCATGCAAGCCTATAGAATGAATTAGCCCAGATCTGTTACCAAGTGTTTTCATTTTGCACTAGAAAAGCGTAAGTGATGAAAATACTGCGTTCTGTTTGACTAGTAGATGCAAATCTGGAAGGTGGCACAGTGATATCTTTCCTAAAATTGTGTAGTGCATCACTCCACAAGTGCCAGAACTGACACAGCAAAGGAAGGTTTCTTCAAACGGAGTAAAGCTAGCAGAATCTGGCCCTAACAGCACAAACGCTACAGGGAGAATAGCTATTAGGAGAATAAACTGTAGTGCTAACACATTTGAAGGCTTCAGGGGAAAAAAAAACCAAACCAAACCAAACAAAAACCCGAAAAACCTATCAAAAACCAAAGGGTGATTCAGATAAAAAGGTGACCTGGTATTTAAAATTCCGTGCGTTGTTCATTAGCTAGCGTGTTCACAGAGCTGTCTGTGCGGACGAATGGATATACTGTGCTCCATCACAGAGAACAGCATGGGGGAAGAGGGAGCAGCTTCACTATTCTAGTGGGACTGAGAGCTGTGCTTAGCAAAGCCAGCTCTTTTGGTCCTTTTAATAAAATGACAGTAATTTGACAGTAATAAACATTAGGCTGTCACTGTAATGTAGCAGTTTGCAAATAATGTTGACATTATCTTATGCTTCATGTCAGAATGTGGGTCTGCTTTATCAGCTGATTAATGAGGAAATTGAATGAAATTCTTTAAATCTGACAAAAAGGAGCTTGGATTGCACTGGGAATGAGTTGCCTTTTGTTTTCCTCTGTTCCTTTTAAGCCCTGGTAGTGCTTTTTCATCTCCTTTTTGATTTTTTTCTCATTTTGAGCATTTGTGCAAAGCTATGACAAGTTGAACATAAACGGTAATGTTGTCTAAACTACTGGAAGTGCCATTAAAGAAGTCCCAGAGTTTTTTTCTAGAAATACACAGTTCTGAAATAGTTTGGTTTTGGTGTGGGGTTGTTTTTGGGTTTTGGTTTCTTTTTTAAGTGCCTTCTTCATTAACTTCTGTCTACCTAGTGTCACAGATTGTGGCTATTCCTACATACTAGTGATCTAATACAAATGATGATTAGCTTTCCAGAATTCATTTTAGGGCTGAGGGAATTATGAACACTGAAATTTGCCAATGCCATGCCAGGAATTTCCTCTGTCATTGCAGCCCATCATTGTGAGCCAGGCAGTCTGTCACACCAGAGCCCTCTCAACCACATCCTTCCAAATCTTACACTTTTCTTTCCTTCAGGTTTTCCTGGAAATGCATCTGACTCTAACTAGCAGGCACTGGGAAGACTTAGACTTTGCATACATTTTGTTACTGTGTGTGATCCAAATGCATTTCAGGCCATTGAAGATGACAATCAGAAGCAGGCTATTGGACATGCATGCAAATGCTGATCAAAATTATCAACTGGCTTCTTTTCAGAAGGGAAAATATCACCATCTAGTCATGGTAAAACCCCCTTCAGAGGTGTTTGAGGAAGCTGCTGGAAATACATCTGACTCATAATGATTTCTGTGTATGCTGGATGTGGAGAATGACAGATCTTCCCATCTGTCCATTCTCCCAGATGGGTCACTCAAAGGGAGTATCCAGCACCAACGGACCCATTTCATAGGGTCATCAGGTATTCAGGTCAAATATGACCTCGGGAGATCTCTATTCCAACCTCCTTCTCAAAACTGGGTCAGCTATGGGATCCTATAATACTGCTCAGAGCTTTATCCATTTGGGTCTTGAAGAAGGCACAGTGTACCTGGGCAACCTGCTCCACTGCCTGGCTGTCCTCATGGGGAAAAAAAGTTCCTCCTTATATCCAGTCTGAGACTTTCTGAGCTTGTTGTTTCTCATCCTCCCACCATGCACCCCTGTGAAAAGCCTGTCTCCATCTTCTTGATGACTTTCCCATGAGTACTGGGGGCTGCTGTAAGGTTCCCCCAAAGCCACCTCTTTTCCAGGCTGAACAATGCTCATCCCTCAGCCTCTCCTCAGGGTGTTCCATCCCTGATCATCTCAGTGGCCTCCACTGAACTTGTTCTAGTTTATTGATGTATGTTCTGTATTGAGCTATTTAACTCACATTTAAGTCAGTTGAAATATAATATGAGCTAACCACTTAAAGCCCTGCGGACCTGGCACCAAGTGCTCAGACCAGTTCTGTGAATGATTATAACTTGTCGTGTTTTAACCCTAGGCAGCAACTAAACACCACACAGCCGCTCGCTCACCCCCTCCCCCTCCTCCAGTGGGATGGGGGAGAGAATCAGGCGGGTAAAAGTGAGAAAAACTCATGGATTGATATAAGAACAGTGTAATAATTGAAATAAAACAGAGTAGAACAGTAGTAATGAATAATAATAATAACAACAACAATAATAGAATATACAAAGCAGGTGATACATGATACAATTGCTCACCACCTGCCAACCGATGCCCAGCCAGCCCCCCCGAGCTGCGATCCCCCCTTCCCGGACCACACCTCCTAGTTTATATACTGAGCATTACATCATATGGTATGGAATACCCCATTGGCCAGCTGGGCTAGCTGCCCCGGCTATGCTTCCTCCCAGCTTCCCATGCACCCCACAGAGCATGGGAAGCTGGAGAGTCCTTGGCTAGTGCAAGCACCACTTAGCAACAACTAAAACATCAGTGCACCATCAACTTTCTTCTCATACCAATCCCAAAACACAGCACTAGAAAGAAAATTAACTCTATCACAGCTGGAACCAGGACAAACTTGCCCTTTCCATCTTTGAATCCCATGGGCAAGAGGATTGGATTATCTTGCTTTCTAGATGAGAGATGCAAACGTATTACCCAGCTTGGACAGAGGTGGTATAGTCATTCAGTGGCAGAGTCATGATTATTATCTGGATCCTTAGTCCTTTTCCAGCTTTGCTGGACTGGACCTCAAAAATCCATTTGATTTTGCTGGCATGGAGTGGCAATTATGACTCAATGGGGAATGAGTGTCAGTAAGTACTCCCAAGAGGCACTTGACACCCTCTAAGGAAAACCAGCAGCCAATATTAAAAATCAATTAGCATTTCCACAGTGCAGCCTTTGCCATACAATGTACAATGACCTTTACAGGCCAGAGAAAAGTCGGTTTAATGTACTATATAATGCCAGATGGTAATGTCTTTCCTCACTTAGGTGGCTTGTGATTAAACTCAATTTTCTCAGCCACCAATTGACCTTTATCCTTCTCCCATATTTAGTGAATGGAAGTTGGTAAAAGCTAACAGGGTATATACATCATGTTGTGACAACTTCTCCTTATAATAAGATACAAGTGCGCAGTGAGGCACATCTGAAATGCAGTAATTTCAAGCAAATTTTTTATTTGTCCAGATAAAGGAGAACTTGTTGAGATGCAACCAAGTTACCTTTGTGTCCATCATGTCCTACATGTATTTTTTCCATTCAGTGAGAAAGCGGTTATAACTAGTCCTCTTTTCACTGTCAGGCTGTGTTGGACATGTTCAGTAGATAAATATTTTCCATGTAACAGGAGAAAGATGAGACATTTGTCATACCCCAGCTGGTGTCCCAGTAAACATGGAGAGAATTTACCCTCCTTCTCCACTTTTGGAGATCAGTCTGTATTCAAAGGACATCCAGTAGTTGATACTGTGCAAAGCCATAGTGCAAGAAATGGCCTTTGCACTAGTTGTTTACCTCCTTGCTGATGCAGTGGCTTCCCATGATCCAGACATTTGCTGGCCCTAGAGGTCTGGCAGATATGAATCCAAGGTCAGTAGTAAAATGAAGTGTCACGGTACAGTCTCTTCCTTCTCCCATGATCCAGTGCATGTGCTACCCCAAATAGTAGTGACAAGTAGATTACTTCAGCTCGTTTACCCCATTGGTAAATCTATGCCAGGGGGAGGACTAGTTGATATTTCTTTCTAAAACACATATATTTATATTTGTTCAACTTCTTCAGTTCCACCTGAAGAGGGGTTTATCATGTACAATTGCCATTTCACTGGGAAAGTTTGAATTTTACAAGACCCCAGCATGTATGTGGCACACTTGCCTTTCCTGGTGAGACTTCCTAACAAAGTGTTTCTGTTCCTTGTTTTGTTCCTCACAATAAGTGTGTCTAGTCTCAGGATACCAAATCTTGAAATCTGGTTTAAATGAAAGGTGAGTTGAGCTCTCCCTATGGAACAGGCGGTGGTTAACTCTGTAGTCCAGTAATGCAAACACAGCATTCAAAGGGTATTTTTGAAATGAAAGAACACATCTTTGTAAGTAATTGAGTATTTCACTTCTTCAGCTTTTCACCATATTTCCCTTCTATTGAAATAGTCTGGAAGGAAGTAAGGGAAGTGCTGTTTTATCGTGCCCCATTCCCATGGGCTCGTCTTTTCTTCCCTTGCTCATCTTCACTCTGCCAGCAGTGTCACAAGTGATGCCTGAAATTTCTTCCCTATTGCAATTGTCTTTTAGAGCTTTCCTTTGGCAAAGTTTTCCTTAAGATGGTTTTATTTTCTCTCCAGACCCCAAAGATGCCAGCATATGGCAATGAAGCACCGCCACTGAATTACTGTCTCTTTTCATGGTAATTAGTTTAGATTTTTGGACTACATCTATCCTAGCTAATTGAATGGCGCCAGGGAAAGTTCCCAGGGACGAGAACTTGATCGTCTGTCCTGTTAAATGGTTCCTGTTATGATTTTGGCCCCAGCCAGCTGGCAGTCTCCCAAATGCATCCTGGACACAGTTTGGGAATCAGCACAGACCAGGGACCATTCCCAGTTAGCAGTTTGGATGTGCCCACCCTGTTTCACAGGCTGGGAGAGCTTTAAAGTACAGATATAGGCAAATCTGTGCCAAAAAATTATCCCAGACACATATAGCATAACTATCTAATCATATCGTAACTCAAAAGCAGTGTCTCCCTTTCCCTCTTTACCTAGAAAGAACCCCAATTACTGTTAGTTCTTAAAAAAACTTAACGTGTTTTTTTAACATGTATAACACATAGAATCATAGAACCATAGAATCATAGAACCATAGAATCATTAAGGTTGGAAAAGACCTCTGAGATCAAACCGTCAACCCAACACCACCATGCCCACTAAACCATGTCCCTAAGCGCCTCATCTACACGTCTTTTAAATACTTCCAGGGATGGGGACTCCACCACTTCCCTGGGCAGCCTGTTCCAAGGCCTGACCACTCTTTCAGTACAGAAATTTTTCCTAATGGCCGATCTAAACCTCCCCTGGTGCAACTTGAGACCATTTCCTCTCTCGTCCTATCGCTTGTTACTTGGGAGAAGAGACCAACCCCCACCTCGCTACAACCTCCTTTCAGGTAGTTGTAGAGCGCGATGAGGTCTCCCCTCAGCCTCCTCTTCTCCAGACTAAACAGTCCCAGTTCCCTCAGCCGCTCCTCATAAGACTTGTTCTTCAGACCCTTCACCAGCTTTGTTGCCCTTCTACCTGCCCTTCTAGCTTGGGTATCACTAGAACTATCATTTTCTGTGACAGCCAAATTGGTGCTGTTCATAAATATATATTACCTTCCAGCCATTATGCAAACACATGCCCATATTGCATATATATGTTGGACTTGCTCCACAGATGAAGCAGGACTCTGTAGTGAAAGTGCTCCACTGCCTAGACAAATTGCTTGTTGCAGTAATTAGAAGGTATATGATCAATAAGAAAGAGAATAGGGGGAGGGAAGGGGGGATTTCTTGCCTATCATGGTTGAATACCAAACTGAAGAACTGAATACTATCCCTCCATCTGTTGCGGAGCTCCCTAGAGATGCTCCACAAAAGACTCAGAGCCAGTAGGTTAGCCTAAGGTGGAAACTTTTGCTAAATTATTATGATACCCCAAAAGAGTGCCTGTCGTCTGTATCTGCAGGTTGTAGGCAAATTCAGGCTGGGCTACAAAGAGGCAACATGACTCATTCTCTTCTTTAATAAAAAGGTGCGGAGGAGAAAGAGACAGAAATTATGTCTTTGTGAAACAATCATATATGGCTTTATCTAGATTTATTTTCTGGGCATTCAAGTAGACTGTATCCTGTGGGATTTTCTGTCTAATCAGATGGCAGGTGTTTTCATGCAGAGACCTTTCCTTCTTTCAGAAGACCTAGAGAGGCAGTCCTGTTCCCATGCTTACAGCTCCACGTATAGCTTTTCTAGGTGACCACATATTCACCCTTGAATAGTGGTTGCTTGTAGTGAAAGCCTGCCTGTAGAGTGCATCAACCATACTTTCATACAGATGTTGTGGCCTTGACACCAGATGTTGGCTTAAAATGATCTTAATCTGATTGCAAACTGTCCTGGTTTCAGTGCACTGGCAGGAAATTTGCAGCAATACCTAGAATTTCAGTTCAAAATCGGGAAGATTCTGCAAATAATTCCATTTTCACGGAATGCATAGTTCTGGATTAAAAATTCTACTACATCAAATGAGGACCAATTTTTATATCATTAGAAATGGAATAAAATTTTTGTTGTTCATTTCAGCTAACTATTAATATTGACACATTGTTAAAACGACCCTGTGCTCCAGAGATGTACAATTAAATGTCCCCGGAATGTAATATCAAGGATAGCAAGTATTATTGATGAATTTCATGATACAAGTTACGGTATTCACTTTAGAGAGTCACTCAATACTAGTTAGCAAAATATATGCAGAGGACAGGTGAAGGTTATGAAACTGTCTGGAGAACACAGCTAACGAAGTAAACTCTCAACTACGAGTTCTGTGCATGACTTATTACATCTAATAATGTAAATATGTGCATATTACAGGCCCTATTGATCATCAGTAGCTACATTTCAAGTCAGAATTGACAAAGGTAGTAAGACAAACACAGAAAATAATAGCCCATTAATCTAGGTAACAAAAGTGAACTGTGAAGCTTAGCACCCATTTGAAAGTCACTAGTAGAAGAGAGTTTTATTCTACCCATGTAGTAGCTACAGAGTGGAGGAGAAGGAAAAGTAGTATCTTTCTTGTATGTCTGAGATTGGTACCTCAACAGGTACTACTGCAAACCCACATATTTTCTTTTTAATGCTATTATTATTTTTCTCAGTGTCCTTAATATCTAACACATATATGTTTTCACCGATGTACAGTAACTTCCACTACAATCAGTTTACTGAATGGAAGGCAAATATAAGGATTCTCTCTCTGACGCAAAGATGCTCTAAAACCACAGGCAATTTGATTAATCCTTCTCTGCTTCTGTTTTTCCTTTTATCACCTTTCCTTTGCATTAGAAACATTTATCTGGAATGGCTACTTACCTCATCTTGTTCCAACTGATCTTCCCGCTACAGCTGCAAGCTCTGATGCCTTATTATAATACAAATGAAAAATAGCTCTTACATACCGAGAAATAATTTAAGATGAACTTCCATTTTGGTAAAAAACAACCTTCTCCCTTAACAACAAACAAATAAACAAACAACAAAAATATCCCTTCCCCCCAAAACTTAGCATCAGAAATTAATTTTTAGTTTTATGTTTATGAAACTGCACAGAAAAATCAGACCATCTGGAAACTAAAACGTTTTTTGTATGTGATAACTTCAGTCTGAACTATACCAATTTCACTGAATTTACATTCAGAGGGAGGTGGACCATGTCACCCGGGTGATGAATGTGGTGGAGGTCACTCAAGTTTCCTCCTGCCAGCTGAAATGGAATCTCCTCCTTTCCACAGATGGATGTGGTCAGCCAGCCACCTGCAATTGTGGGCTGTTACATCCGCCCAATCGCACCAACTTGCACTGTCCATGAAGAATTAGAATTCCTGTCTTTATTGCTAAAGAGAAAAGAGAAGGAATCATGGCCTATAAAATGGAAATTAGCACACTGAGCTCTGTCACTGTGGTGACCATCTGTGTCTGGCAGGCTAGCAGATTCATTTATCTGGTGGAAACACATGATGCACTGAATTACAGGAGGGGAGAAGACGGAAACTTGAACCCACCTGAGCCCTGCAAAATTACTTTTCTCCATGATGTGGCAGCTTTGTCATCTTTTACAACGACTTACGGGTGATAACAAACACCCTCTACGTGGAGGCTAGTCTAACTCTCCTATTGATTTTTCTCAGTCCTGTGTGCTTGTTTAATAAGAAAAATGTTGCTCAAAACTGAGTCTGATAATCCTAAAGATGTTATTTACTTTTGTAAGGTGAGTTGGATTATGATTAATATGGTGAATAGCTAAGACCTGATAGAGTCAATGCTTCTTTATATCTCACAGTGGTCCAGTCCTGGTGTGGAGAAGAAAGTAACAGTCAAGCCTGAATTAAACACACTCAGCTTTCATGTTTGTGCAAGGGATTTTGATTTATTTATTTATATCTATGTGTAGGCTCCCGTTCAATCACAGGAGCTAATGTCATCCTACTGCACAGAATGGGGACGAGAAACTCAGCTATCTGCCAGGTACAACCTGCTTTCCCACTTTCCCTGCCCCTCTCCAGGGTCAATCTCAGCACTGATGGTCTCAGGCACCCCTCCTTTTTGATGATCAACTGAGTAACACGGTACATGTTTTTCTCTGAGTGGGTCAGAGACACTTTTTACAGGGCAGTGTAGTGAATGCATGACAGTTCCTCTGTCTCTCATTTGCACTGGCAGGCAGGGACCTCATGGCATCCGCATAGCCTGGGAGGAAGGGTACAAGTGAATCATGCCACCCTATCCCTCTCTCCTCTCCTTTCCTTCTTCATTCCCTTTTTAGCTAAAATCACATCCCATCAGTGCACCAAGACTCTCAGCAACTCCCTTAAGAGTCACTCTAGGATGGGACTAGCCATCCGCCAAGTATCTCTTGCCTCCCTCCACTGGAAATGGGGGACCACCTGTCACAAGCCTGCAGAAGATACAGCTTCTCCTTGGCAGGTGAGGCAAGATGGATCCCAACCCGTGAGTTCTGCCCTTCCTTGCTGGCTCTCAGAAGGGGCTCCAAGGCCCTCCATCAGCCATGAACCTGTTGTAGGAGGTCTGCGTGGAGTCTTTCCTGTAGAAGATACAGGAACAGGAGTTCTTGCTATTGATTAGCAACAGCTCAATATAAAAGTGTTTTAGGTAGCAGAGCTTTACTGGAACCGCAGTTGCTCCTGGTGCTGCTGGCTCTCAAAGACAGAGTACCGTTCACTACACATTTCCTGAGCTCATCTTCCTTTCTCTTGAGATAACAATGTACATTTGTCATGTTGTGCAGGAGCCTACAAACACCAGTGCTTGCTTTGATTTTCCTCTTGGCATCCCAGCTGGGCAGTGATATGTTGTCTTGTCATGCTGAACTACCGCTTTGTTTTGATATTTTTTACACCGTGACACAATATTTCCCAACATCTTACCTTGAAATTGGAGCTGGGCCTAAATGGATGGAAAAAATGTTGTTAAAACTTTCGTGTTAAAATGGAAAAATAAATAAAAACAAAAAATGAGTAAGTCTTTATATATTAGCACTCATAAGAGAATTTATCCACAGTGTGGTTTGGTTTTAACTTGTAAATTTAAACTGATGGTAGCTTTTTACACTGTCAAAATGTACAAAATTGCTTGCCAAAATTATTTTAATAAGCCATCTACTCAATATAGTAAAATTTCTACCATGTTCCAAATAGGATCGGAAAGAAATTCAGTCAATCTAAAAGATCATTCAGTAGTATTTTTTCTTACTGATGCTGGGAGGAAGTTGTGATGTGTTTTGTGAATTCTCACCAGAGATGTTTGGCTCTTCAGTCAGGACTCATTCTGCTGAAGGAAGCGACCACAATTAAGTTAGTAATGTACCAGTGACACTGTGATGCAGTCATGAAGCACAACGAAACCCCAAAATAACTCATGATCACTGGTCATCCCTCCCAGAGAACTGCGATGAAAAACATTGATTACAGGGGTTTTTTTGTTTGTTTGTTTCAGTTATCTCTCTCTTTTGCTTTAACAAGAATAAAATACACATCAGGTACCAATACAAAAATGGAACTGAGGAATATTTTAAGTAATTGAGTCTATTGTTTTAGTAAGTGCTGCTGTGAGCAGTGAAACATGCATGGTGGAGCCTCCACTGTTGTGGACTTTCATGTCCAGATAATTGTTCTCATTAAGTGTGTTTCTATGGATGGAGAATTCATAACATTCCCCTCCCATGTGGATTCTCTGGTGCGTAAATTATAGTTGAAGGTGGGGTTCACCATTCCTTGGGGAGGACACTAACCTGGGTCTTCCTTTATGTATTTCCACAAAACATGAAGAAATTTGGTAGTTTAAATTTAGGTTCCTTCCCCCAATCTGAGAGGCAGAAGAATTTCATCCACTTCTCTACTCACTCTCTTCTTGCCTCAGTGACTATCCCATCTTGCAAGCATTTCCCCCTTGACCTATCTGCTCCTTTATCTCACATATCTTCAAAGAAAAAAGAAAAGGAAAACAAAAGACAAACAAACCTGGAAAAAAACCCAAACCCTAATTGCCTTTTCAACTTCTGCCCCATGTGCCTCTCCTACTCTTATTAAAGGCACTGTCGACAATCATTGGCTGAAACGGTTTGCTACAGATAATCCCACTGTTTTGTTGGGCTTGCAGGTCCTTCGTTATGTTCAAATTTAGGTCCTCATCTTTCCTAAATTAAAGGCTTTTGCAGCCATTCTGACATTCCTGCCCAGGTTTGGTCAGCTCGTGTTCTGATCAGCAAGATACTTTTCTGTCACCCCATCATACACAAGCTTGCCTTCCTCATATCTGTGTAAGTCACTGCTGTCAGGGGTGCTCTCCCAGGCTGTTACTTTGACCATGTCACCCCTCTCATGCCGTCTTTTTGCACTTCCCTCAGGATTCTCCTTTTTTACGACAAGAAAACCAAAACAAAGCATCTATTTGCTTTAACTGAACTAACTGAACTTAACTGAACTATCCACCCAGCCTCCTTCAATCAGTATCACAATGTCAACATCTGTCTCTGCTCCACCCACAATCTGCCAGCTTCCACTTGTTGCCCTCTCCCTTATTGCTATGTGTTTCTCATAACAAATGGCAAAATTCATAGCCTCATCCTCCCAAAATACCCTTAAAGTCCATCCTTGTCATGAACCCTGCAAAGAACTTAACAACATTATGCAGCCAACCCCTCTGCAGCCTGACTTTTTGCCTTTGTTTTCTTGGTTTCCCCACCTCTGCCCAGATGTTCAGTTTCAGCTCTACTGTGGGCAGTTTTGGGTAGAGGACGTCTTTTTATTGTCTATCTGTGCAGTATGTGGAACAACAGGATATTGGCCATCACCCTGGTGAGGGTTTCCAAGGACTAACAAAGATAGCAATGAAGAAAAGATGATATCTGAGAAAAGCAGGTACTACAGAAAAACAAGTAGAAAAAATGTTTTGAAGTTCATTAATATTTTCACCTGGGATCAATGACTTCTTACATACTTTGAGGCCAGAAGGAGTCACTTTCATGATTCATGTGTTGTATCTTGAGGTGCAGAATTACAAATCTACAGTTTAACTTCAACAAAAAATTCCCATTTGTCTGAAAATTTTCTCTTGCTAAAATATGCTAATGTTTCACTACCTCTTACATTAAAATTTGGCTTCTTTTTTTCCAGTTTACGTTTTCTGCTGTACCTTTTTCTGCTAGGTGAGAAAGACCATCTCTGGTGAGTATACTACCTCCTGGCGTTCAACTCTGAGTTTCCATTCCTTAGTCCTGCTATCAACATTTGAATTTCAAAAACTTGACTAAAGAGCAGATTTAAAATTCTACACAGGTGTGGGTCTTGATTTGTATACTGGTTTTGTCTGGGATTAATTTTCTTCACAGTAGCTAGTATGGGGCTATGTTTTGGATTGTGCTGAAAACAGTGTTGATAGCACAGAGATGTTTTCGTTACTGCTGAGCAGTGCTTACACAGAGTCAAGGCCTTTTCTGCTTCTCACCCCACCCCACCAGTGAGTAGGCTGGGGGTGCACAAGACGTTGGGAGGGGACACGGCTGGGGCAGCTGACCCCAGCTGATCCAAGGGATATTCCACATCATATGATGTCGTGCTGAGCAATAAAACTGGTGAGTGTGTGGGAAGTTTGCCAAGGCTTTTCTGACTTTTGCCCTTCTGATTCTCTTCCCCATACTGGGGGTATGAGCGAGCTTATGTGGTGCTTAGCTGCCCACTGCAGTTAACCCAAAATAATTTGTCCCGGAGGTAGGATAGCTGGCTTAGCCTGCATGGGGCAGATCTACCCCTTCTTCTTCTGCCAAGGTGGATGGGAACTATCAGATGGCAAATGACTGGTTCACTGGTGATCAATGTGAGACTTTGCCTTTTGAGAAATCCTCCATGAGTCTTTCGTTTGTTTCCCAGGGCCAGAAATAAAAGCATCAGTTCCAGAAACCAAATGATCCAGGAACTAGCAGTGTGCCAGCAGTTGTGTCTACAATTACTAGGGTTAGGGAGACAGTCTTTCTGGAGGGCACTGAGCCTTATTGGAGCATCAATTACAACAACCCTGTAGCGAACAACACATCGTGATTCATATCTTGAGTGTATTTTCACATAGACCATAAATAAATACTATGGCCTCCAATTAATCCCAGTTCAGTGCCTCTATTTTCCTTAAATTTGTGTTAAGTGAAGGGGATCAGGTTTAGAAAGATTAATTTAGCTTGCCTTCCCCCCGCCCCCCGCCCCCC
>NW_009198759.1:679-2085 GCF_000690835.1 Fulmarus glacialis | reverse complement strand
AAAGAAGAGGGATGGGGAGTCTTCACCAGGGAAGGCTCACGCTGAGTGCATGGAGAATGTCCCTTGGGGCCACCAGCGGAGCCCTGGGGTGGGCTGGTGAAGCCGCCCATCGCTGGAGGCCCGGGGACAGGACCAGCGTGACCTCACAGAAGTCCTTCCTCTGGAGGAAGGGGTTATTCCAGTCCCAGCCATGGCACAGCGCTTCCCACTTCGCCATCTCCATCCTCAGCCTCAGGTCCCTCAGCATCCCCCCAGACCGCAGACCCCACAAGGAACACCACGGGGCGGGGGGGACATTCCTCCACGTACGGCATGACATCTGCCTGTGCCGAAATACATCCATTTTCTCGCAGTCTGTTCACTTGCGGACCCAGATGTCCCCCGGCCGGGGAATCACAGATGCTTTATTTTCCGCCGCCCTGATCTTGGTGTCTTCTGCAAGTCAGGAGTTCAGGTTTTCTTCCAAATCTTTAGGGTGGGCACCCTATGGGGAGACAGTTGAAAAAACACCCTGCAGAAGTGATTCCCCATTTCCATCTCTATGTTTAGAAAGCTCCGAGCCTGGTTTTAATCCCTTTGGTGTGTCCTGGTGAGGTTTCTTTACTCTTTCTTAATCAAAATATCATGCCGATAGTTCTAGCTGACTATTTATAGAAATCAAATCAAATTTTTTTTTTTCCAACTAAACTTAAAATCTCCTCCACGAATGAGGTCAAGTTAGTCTGACAAAGCTGTTTCCTCTACCCCGCTGTCCTCTGCGTCGAAAAACTGGAAAATATTTGCTTTTTGCCGGTGTCCCAGGATCACGAAGCCTCTGGGATGGGATGCTATGGCTGGGCGTCCTGGGCTTTGGGGTGCATGAGGGTCTGGAGAGCCAACCCCATCCTCGGCTGCCCTTGTGCCTGTGTCCTCTGGGCTTCTTGAGCCGCTCTGGGATGCTTCCCTCTCCCAGTCAGTGAAGGTGTTGGCCTGGCCAGCTCTGAACTTGTGCTGGTGCCGGGCTCCCGCCTGCCCTGGTGCCCGCAGTGCTGGCTTGGCCATCGGAGCTGCCAAAGGGTAATAAAACACCGGGTGCTTCCTCCGCGCGGCTCGGCAGCAGCACCGGGCTCTGCTGGGATGGCGCAGAGTGGGAAACTGAGGCATGGGAAGAGCAGGGAGGAGATGCTGTCCTCTGCCGTGCTCTGGCCGAGCGCCGAGGAGTGGGCTGCAAGGCTGGGGTGCCCAGGCCTGAGCCCGGGTGAGGGGCACAGCCCCCGCTTTGGGCTCCCCTGGCCCTGCCTCCCGCCTGGGAAGGGTTACTGGTTGCAGAAAGGTCAGGCTCATGGGGCTAATCCGCCTTGACTTACTTTTTCCAGCAGCCAGGCTGCTGGCTGGCAGCAGGACGGAGCATTGTGATTCCCGGGTGC
>NW_009198759.1:0-624 GCF_000690835.1 Fulmarus glacialis | reverse complement strand
CAAGGGCTGACCCTTGCTGGGGTAGGGCCAAGTGTCATGGGGCTGCAGCTCCTTTGGGTCCAGCCACTTTCCGTGAGGTTTTAAAGGGCTTCGTCAGAACAAAGCACGGCCTTCGGACTTCACTCAGCCTTGCCTTTCCCCGAAAAGGAAGGGACAGACAGGTTTGGGGTGCAAGCTCTCCCCAAAACCCCACTGGGAGGACAAGGGGAGAGCAGGACTTGCAGGAGATGGTGGATAACTCCCCTTCATGCTGCAGGGGCCGGGATCCGGGCAGGGGAAGGGGGCGTACGAAAAGCCATCCCCGCGGCGCTGCGCATCGCCGGCCCCACGCTCAGGGCTCCGATTTCTGCTGGAGGGGGAGAGCGTCCCTCCCAGGGCCACCTGTGCCCATCTGTCCCTCCTAGCTGGTCCCAGCGATGTCCTCGGGGGCTGTCCCTCCTGTAGGACCCATTTTGGCACTGGGATGTTGCTCTTCCATATGGCCCCGTGCAGGGACAGAGGGGACACCATGGCAGGGTCATGCTCAGCCCCCGGGAGCCATCCCCATCCTTTCCGTGTGAGCTTTTCCCAGCTGCAAACCAGCCGTGGCATCCTGCGGCACACAGAGCCCCGCCGTGCGCTACC
>NW_009198758.1:1289-1518 GCF_000690835.1 Fulmarus glacialis | reverse complement strand
GGGGTGACATTGGGGACAGGGCGGGGTTGTCAACGCCTCCCACTGGGGACCCCAGGACGGGGACACCCCCCAGGCAGGGGACCCAGGTGTCCGGGACAGGGACACCCTCTCTGCCCTCATGAATATTAACGAGCAACCCAACACTTAAGTCTCCTCCTCATGAATATTAACGAGCTAACCGAGCCTTGAGCCCTTCCTCATGAATATTAACGAGCCAGTCAAGCCTTGG
>NW_009198758.1:0-376 GCF_000690835.1 Fulmarus glacialis | reverse complement strand
CAGTGTGGGGCGGTGTCCGCCCTCTCGTGAATATTAATGAGATCACAATAGACAAGACCTGCATCTCATGAATATTAATAAGCGAGCACAAGACAAGACCTGCTTTCTCATTAGTATTAATGACATCACACATTACAGTACACATCTTCATTAATATTAATGAGCTGTCTCTTGCCACTGCCTGCACCCTCATACATACAAGCCACCGTGGGGCAGCGCCCGCCCACTCCTGAATATTAATGAGCTGACACCAGCTAGAACCCGCTGCCTCATTAATACGAATAAACTGGCATAACACAGAACCCACCCCTTTATGAATATCAACGACCGGGCCCAGGGCAGCGCCCCAAACCACTGCGGGGAGAGACCCGCCCCC
>NW_009198757.1:2831-7022 GCF_000690835.1 Fulmarus glacialis | reverse complement strand
GCAACTGGTTTCAGCACTTGGCATCTTTCTTTCTGACTGCAAATGGAGTGTCACCTGAGGCGCTTGCGACTTTCTCAAATGAAATAAATGTCTTTAGGTGTGTGACATATTTACAGTGGTGCGGCTTCATCCTGACTGGAAAAGGAAGCTTAAACAGTCACATCGAAGCAGGAGTGGAAAACAAATTGCTCTGGTGAGAAGCCAGGCAGGCACACAATGACGATGTAAATAAGTAACAGCGCTTGCACAAGAGGGAGGGGAGGTGATGGCCGACACGGCGGGGCTCAGGGAGCCCGGCAAACCCAGGGCCAGCGCCACAGCTCGGGTGCCTGCTGCGGTGATGCTGAGGTGCCAATGCTGGAGCTCGGGCGCCTGCCATGGCGATGCTGAGGGGTTGCTCTCGCCGTGGGCATGAATGAGCTTTTCCCTTTGCTGCCCTGGGAGCATTTAAATCTACAGTTAATGTCCCTAAAGCCCTCCGGCGTGAGGAGGAGGAGTGGGCAGCAGAGCTCTGATGGCTTTTGCCACAGACAAGGGAGACGAGCTGGGCCAGGAGCTCCTGTGCGTGGTTCCTGGGTGAGATCCCCCTTCTCTCACCCCAAGTCTCGGGCAAGGCCACGGCTTTCGCGGGCCCCAGGGAACGCCGAGGAGATCTGGGTTCGCGGCACTCCTCCGACCCAGCTGAGGCCAGAGGAAAAGCTCTCACAGTGGAGGCTTATCTCCCTGCTCCCCTTCATGAGCTCTTCATCCTGACGATCTAGCCGGAAGATGGAAGACCTGACTTGTCAGAGCAGACTCGATGCCAGGGTTTTGCACTATAATCTGATTTTCCGGGACAGCTGCAGTCAATAGAGGCTGAGGCCTCGGAGCAAAGTGCGATGCTGGAGCCATCTGCGGGTCTGCAGGGTTTTCAACTAGTCCCTGTGCTGCGACAAGGCTGTGGTGGAGCTTTTCCCCGGCGCTACCTGCCCGGAGGAAGGGGGTGCGCAGCCCCGGCACCCCGCACTGTTGGAGCACACCTCCCCACAGGCTGTTGTGAGCGCTGGCACACGGGGACTTTTCCCCTCTCTCAGCCACAGTCGATGACGGTGGAAATCTCCACCAACAGCCTCGTGTTCAGGAGCAAACAAAGCCAGCTGCTTATCGCCACCGCATCAGGGCAACGCCGGAGGAGGATGGCCCCTTATCACGGGCGGCAGCAGGGAAGCGTGCCTGGTTAATTCTGTCTTTATCAAAGGTCGTGTGCTCCAGCACCGGCAGCAGTGCCGATCCCCGCTGCCCCCGGCCCCCCAAAACTCAGCCTCGTGCAGCGCCAGAGCTCAGAGCACCGCATCCATGAGCACCGCAGGGAGAAGCATCTTCAGCAAGTTTCTCTCTTTTAGCAAACGTGTGTGCAGAGACACAGTCTGCTCAGAAATCGTAGTTATGCCTGGAGATGTTGCTCCTCATATAGTTACAGGAACTAATCAGATAACTGCAGCTGAACTAAGGGGGATATATTTGCTAAAAATAGATTTATGGAACAACAGACGCCTGAAGATACGGCGTGCCTTGGGGAAGCAGGACTGCAGTATCTGGCAGGGCTCTGAGCGGGGCCAGCCGTGACAGTGGCTATCTGTTACTCTGATACATCTACATATAAGTGGATTTGTTTTTAAAGGCAGAAAATCAGCTCGTCCCCATCAGGGCTGTCAACCCAAGAGGTCTGTTGTATTGCAGCGTATGGAGGACTGTCAATGCAAGCACTAAGAGGCAGCTAGTGCCAGCCGCTCCTGCCTGTGCCAACAGCCGAGCAGCAGCCTGAGACCCGCGGGGGACGGCACCTGCCCTTGGCTCGGCCATCCCCGCCTGGGGACAGAGCTCCGCGCAGGGCTGGAGACACAAAGAGCCTCCCCTGGGCTGAGCCCCGGCCTCTGGCCAGCTGCTCTGCACAAACACTGTGCTTTGGGATTTTAAACCTAGCTCTTTTCTTCAGCATGGAAATTTGCAGGGTTCTCTGTGTGCCAGAAGTTGCATGCCGTGCTCGGAGCCAAGTGAGCTATTTCGGTGCGAGGCCAGCCCCCCTTCCTCCCGCTGGTCCAGGTTGCTCCGCCGCTGGCTTGTGCCACAGCTGCCCATGCGCTCCCCCGGCCTCAGCGGCTCCTCGCCGCTCCGTGCCCCAGGCAGGGACACCCACTTTGTCCTGGCCAGGCTCTGGTGATGGCTCTCCTGGCAGCCCGGGAGCGTGCCGAGCCTGCTGCCCTCCTGCTCCCAGCTCTCGTCGCCAGCTCAGATGGAGCAGAGTTGTCTCTTCAGCAGGCAGGCTGCGGGGACGAGCTATTCCCATCAGAGACGATGTCAGCTGCGCCGTCTTGGAAGATATTCATCTTCTCTGCCTGGTGGCTGCAGGAAAACCAGTGCAGGCTCTTTCCACGTGCTGCTGGTAACACGGCTTGGCTTGCCTCTGCTGTCACCTATTGCAGTGCCACCAGCCAAGGTTCGGGGGACTTTTCTCCTAATCGCATGTAAACCTGCCAGCTCTTCCCACTCTCTGTTCTGCTACAGGCCGTTTGCCAAGGGCACACACGGTTCCGACTCCAAAATCCAAGAGATGTTGTGGAGAACGGGCCTGAAGGCAGTGGTCATCACCTGGATGGGAGGCGCGGGAGGGCAGCCGGGGACAAAGGCGACACCGCACAGATGGGGCTGACACGTCGCCTGGGCAAAATACGGAGAGCTTGGTTTCACGTTGCACACGGGCAGACATCCACCGGAGATGTCAGAGGGGCCAGCCCTGCTTCGGCGAGCATCTCCCCGCGGAGCAGAGTCCGTGCAGGAGGCGCGGGGGCGTGCGGGGGCGTGCGGGGAGGCAGAGGGAGTGTGCACAGGGCGCGGGGCGCGTGCGGGAGTGGATCCCAGCACCCTGCCACGCTCAGCGGGCGAGGGCTTTCTCTCTGCCTCCTCGGGAAGGGCGCAGCCCACGCAGTGCTGAGCAGGCACTGTTCCCTCCCTCGCTATTTATTGTTCTTCCCTCCCTGTTGCTCACTTACCTTTGAACACTTCAATCTCATTGCCTTTGTCAGTGTCGATGGCTTTTAATTGAAATTCCTCAGACATCTTCTCATCAAGGCAGCCCATCAGTTATTTTTGTGTGGGAAGCAATTGTTTTCCTTTTGCAGCTGTGAAAGTTAAATTCCAGTTTTTTGCTGGGAGACTGCTTTTGTCCCTTCCCTTTCTTATATTACCAAGTCAAGTCTTACATTGCAACCCTCCTTCCTTTGTCTGGTTATTTCATTTTCGGTCTCTCCTGTGCCCAGTCCTTCTGTTTCCATCTCAGGCTCCTCAGCTTCTCTGATCCATCCCGAAGGGCAGCTTCCACCTGCGGCTCCCTCCAGCCTCCTTCACCGCTGTTGTTTTCCCTGCAAAGCACCCAGGAGGTTTGGAGAGCCCAGCCTGTTACTGAGTCTTTGCTTCTTGGCATTCAAATCCGTAATTTATTTGCAAGGCGAGCCCTGTTGAATGGCTGCGCCGTGGGGCTCTCGTCAGCGGGCTTGCCTGGCAGGTCCGGCTTGCCTGGCGATGCCGGAGGGCTCTGTGCTCCCTTCGATGCTGGTGGGACCCCGGGAAGTTTGGGGGTCGGGAGGGTGCAGCCCACCACCACACAGGGCAGCACAGCAAACCAGCCCTGCAACCAGGCTGGCACATTAATGCGTTGCAGAAGTTGCTGCTTTTGGAGCAATTTATGGTAATAGCAGCAAATGGCTCCCCAAGGGGGTTTGTAAACCACGGAGCTGGTTAGATACTGTTATCTCAGCACAGGCCCTGTCTCAGCACACGCAGCCCAGGGGCAAAGCCTGAGCGCTCCTTTGCCCACTGAACTGCCCCCATTAGCCCCTTCCCCCTCTCCAAAAGGCAAACTCAAGCAAAGAAAACATCTTTCCCAGCACGCTGCAACCCCTGGCAGTGTTCAAGAGGAGGACCCACGCCGGCAACAAAAGCACCACCCAAACCACTGCCAAGACATCATTTCCATGGGCGGCAGGAGGACGGGACGGGGTCTCTGCCCCACGCGCAGCCCTGCAGGTCTGAGTCCCTTCCCCTGCTCCAGAGCCCCGCAGAGCTGCCCGGCCGAGGTGGCTCAGTCCCCTTCTCCGGAGCAGAGCGAGAGCCCTGCGGTGTAACCGGCTGGCTCTCCTGGGCTCAGGCTGGCAA
>NW_009198757.1:0-2777 GCF_000690835.1 Fulmarus glacialis | reverse complement strand
GGCACGGCGGCAGCAACAGCCGGGGCCGAGCAGGGCACAGTGCGGCTGCTGATATTGACTGTAAAATAAACCAAACCCCAGCAAACCCAGGCACCCTCCTTTCCCCTGAAGGGTTTTGCTCTCTGCAGGTCAGCATCCCACAGCCCTGCCAGCAGTGTGCTGGGACTCGGGCCCTGCCTGGCACGTCCTCCGGCCCTGGCATGTCCCCACCGGCATCCCCAGGGAACCACGGTGCTGCCCCGGGCCCCTGCTGTCCCCTCCTGCGCACAAAAGGGTGATCGTGCCAGATCCTAATGAGCCTGAACTGGGCTGAGGCCAGGAAATTAATTTTCCTTGTGCCAAGATCGAAAGGAGCCAAGGTTTCAGCCAGTGGAGAAAGTCCCCAGCTCCAGCAGTCACCCACGAGAGCTCTCAAACGTGATGAAGAGTTGGATGTTCAAAGGGCCTTTGAAATGTGTCCTACTGAGATAGAGGGAGGGCTGAGCAACAAACACTCAGCCTCCCAAATATGAGATATTTTCAGGCTATTTGGTAAATTTTAAATGCTTTCCAGGCATGCCTCAGCAGCATCAAATATTTTAGAAATACAGCATCTCAGCTTAAAACCATCCAAGATATTTTGTAGCCACATACAGACACATCCTGAGATGGGGAAGGGTTAGAGCATGGTTATGGTTTCAAAAGCAAGCATATGAATGTCACAGGGTGCGTCCATTATCCATGCACACTCAGGTGTTTCCATCCCAGATAGGTTCACACCAGTCAGACCATGTCTGGGAGCACGAGCCCGGCCGGTGGCCCCGAGCCTGGCTGCTTCCCACAGCACTGCCTGCAGTCACCGCAGCAGAGCCCAAGGAGCTTGAGCAGACAAAAACCTCAAAACCCCTCGACTTTGGAAACAGCAAGTTAGACACTGCAGAGCTCGAGAGCTACCCAGGCCAGCCCCAGGATGCGCACAGCACTCTGGGGCCCTGTAAAATAACAAGCAGCAGTGATGAGCGAGCATGGAAATGTGCAGAGGCTCATAAAACTGCTGCTCCAGAAAGTCAACCGCTAAGAGGCAGGCTGGGCAGAAGCTCCCACCAGAGCCAGTCGTTGCCTCACTGCCTGCGCTGGGCTTGCCTGCACCTTCCCGGGCGGCAGCACGTGCCGGCCCCTCGCCGGGCAGGGGTCCTGCTCCGCGGGCAGGCCCCTCAGGGGGAAAAGCAAATCCACCTCCTGAGAAAGCTGCGGGCGCTGGGGAGCAGCAGGACCCCATCTGTGGCTCTTGCAGAGACAGCGGATGAAGAGCTGGGCTCCCGCTTGCCGGGGGAGATGCAGATCCGTGCCCGCGGCTTGTTCAGCTATTCATCAGGCCAAACTGGTGGCAGATCACTGATTAGACACGGGCAGCAGCAGGCAGTATTTATCAGCCTAAGGTTCAATAGCTTCTGTCTTTCTGCTCGTCCTCTGACACACCTGCAACAATGTTCCCCGGTCTGAGCTGTTAGCAAGTGGCACTGCTCCAGGTAATTAATAATCTGGATGATGAAGATGCAGCTTAGAGTTTTAATGGTGTTTGTTAACGTTTTCCAAGGAAGGCTGAACATTTCCTCTTAACAAAACTCTAGTAAGTTTGGGCAATTACTTTTTTCTTCAAGATGACAATGCGTGAGCAGCATGGCCAGCCCAGAGCCCGATGTGCCCAGGCACCCTGAGCTCTGAAATGCCATCAGCTTCAATAGATCCGCTCAGGCAGCCTCCTCTCGCCTTCCCTTTGCTGCGATTTTACAATTTCCTGGTCTGTTTAAAAGTGTTTCTTCTTTATTGCTGGAAACATCTTCTTCCCCAGTGAAGCTATGGGTTGTCCCAGCCCTGCAAACATTTTGTCTGCAAGTAATTTGCTTTGCATTAGTTGTCCTTCTGCGATCAGAGAGACTGATCGCACCTGACCAGCTGAGCACACGTGGGAGCGATCCGCCCTGCCTGGGGAAGGCAGGGAGCGACGCACAGCCACGTGCAACCAGCTACAGCCAATTCAAAGCCAAAAAGCTGCTGGCAAGCAACTTTTCCGAGCTGGCTTCTCAAAAGCAGATGCGTTTTGCAATGGGCACTGCCCCATCAACGTTTCGGGGAACACCCTCTCACCCCGCTGGGGTGCTGGTACGCTGGGCTTTGCCAGGCTGGACGGGTTGGAAGGAGCCTTAAACTCAGCCTGTCCTAAAGGTTTTGAACCCACATTTCTGCCTCTGTGCCTCTCTGCTGGCTGCCCTCCGGCTTTAGCTTCATCAGTGTGTTTGCTGCACCCTGCTTTGTCAGTGCAAATATTTGTGGGGGCCCCTTTGCAGAGGGGAGGGGAAGCCTCAGCCTTCACCTCCTCTCATCGTTGGCATCTGTGGTGGAAACGGGACCATCACGCCCTAAGCTTGGTACCAGGCAATGCTTCTCCTGGGCTCTCTGCAGCAGGCTGGGAGCCTTCCCCTTGTGCAGGGCAGGGTGATGCCACAACAGTGGGTGGAAAAGGTGAGGGAGAGGGGACACGGCTTCCTGAGCCCCCCACGGTGGGGAAATGAGCAGCTCTGGCTGCTCCCCAACTTTTTACCCAGCTAAAACGCAGGACAGCTTCAACTCGCTTCAATGAAAGGTGCCAACTCCAGCACTGCAATGCCTCCTGACGGCGCTGCGACATCAGCATTGCCATAGCAACGGGCCCAGAGCAGCAGCAAGTCGGGGGGACCGCGCTGCAGCCGGACTGGCACCGCTGCCCCCTCGCTGCCCGCTGCCCCGGCCCATGGTCA